>NC_142935.1:52753895-52846395 GCF_046866305.1 Octopus bimaculoides
CAACACCGGATTACCTTTTCAATATTAATAATTCACCCATCGCCACTCATCCTTGAAATATTTTTGTCAGAAATAATAGTTGACAGTTAGTGTGGATGGTATCTGTACGTGATGCAAGGACGATACTAAAAATTCTCATCACGTATTGACAACACCCTATATATTCACTGGGGTGTTGTGTTTTTAATGGCTATTCTAATGAATAATATACTTTCACATTATATATCATCCTCATCGACTGAAATGATGTCCTGAAAATTCCCCCATTACACACTCGCGCGCGCACACCTGCATGTATGTAATGTATGTATGTATGTATGTATGTATAAACACTAATTTCTTAGACCATGTTTGCTCTTAGTCTTCACAATCACCTTTATTTACGACATTTATTTTGATATGCGTCGACTCAAGCGTCTGAGGAAAAGGCATAAACGCCACAATTTTCTATTTCTTTTCCTTTCGTTCTGAGACGAATCTAAGACATCTTTTCTCCGTAAGACGCGCGCGCGCGCAATACATACATACATACACACACACACACACACACATACATCTGTGCGTGTGTGTGTGTGACATTCGTTTAGTTTCTGATCACAAAATGAAAAATATTAAGACAACCCGCATTAAAAGTTGAAATATGACATGATTTTTAAAAGTAGAACCTTCCCTATAATCTAATAATTTTTTGGAATAAAATAAAAAAGAAAATGTGAAGGAAGTTGGAAAATTAAAAATTTGATTTTTTTAAATAATTTTCCCCTTCGTAAAATCATAATTTCTGTTATTGAAAAACTGAATTCAAAGTAATTTTTTTTTTTTTTGACACGTCCTTCTGGACTTTACCGAATAGTCAGTATTTTCCCTGCTGTTTCGTAATCACAAACCGAAAAGAGTGTCCTCCAATTTCCTTGGTTTTAGCTCCAGGTCAACCTTGAGTGTTTTCACCTCTAATCAAAACATCTTATTTTCGGACAACGTATCCATTACTGTTATTCAATAATAGTTCCTTCTTACCCCCCCCCTTTTTTTTTCTTTCGTTTTGAAGGTATGGGTTGAAGAAATTTGATTGCTTTTTCTAACAGGGAAAAACCATGTGGAATCTCGTCCATTTGACAGTGTCATTAATGAGTGTATATAATATTGCTGTTTTCTGTCACATACATATGCGTGCGCGTGTGTGTAATATATTCTTTCTTTTATCCTTTTACTAGTTTTTGTCAATGAACTGCAGCCATTCTAGGACACCTTGAATGGTTAGTCGATCAAATCAATTCCAGTATTTATTTTCTTAAGCCTGGTATTTTGACAAACTGCTGTGTTATGGGATATAAACAAATTAACACCAGTTGTGAAGAGCGCGCGCGCGCACGCACACACACACACACACACACACACACACACACACACACACACACACACACACACACACACACACACACACACACACACACACACACACACACACACACACACACACACACACACACACACACACACACACACTACAGGCTGCTGCACAGTTTTCGTTCTCAAGATTCACTCACAAGGTAATTGGTCAGTCTGGAGCCATTGCAGAAGACACCGAAGATACCAAATACATATATAGGGTGTCCCAGAATTAACTATTTCAATGAAATCAGACATTTTTTGAAAAGCTCACTTTAATTCATGTTTACTACTTGTTAAAAGTGTATAAATTTTTTATTTTCTTTATAATTTTATTTCTACTTCTGTTGGATCCCGCTCATCTGTCCCAGACAATTTTTTTTTTACAATTTGGCTGCAATCATTCTCTCTACCTCCACCCCACCAGAATGGAGCTATAGTTTAGCTGAACTTACAGAGTGCATTCAGTTAGCAGTGTAGAAATACTTCAAAGTCTGTTTTGCAACTTTTAAGGATAGATTTAAAAGTTGGTGGGTGCACATGTTGAAAATTTTCGATACAGTTTTGACGTAAGATTTATAAATCTGTTTGTTTTTGGTATCATAATTAAGTTATAAACTTAAAATTCTGTTAGTTTTTTTTTATATTTGCCCAATTTCATTGAAAAAGATAGTTAATTCTGGAACACCCTGTATATCTTCTATATATCTATGGTTATGTACCTATCAATCTGTATGTGTTCAAAGTCTGTTTTTGTATGTGGAAGTATGTTTTATTTCATACACTTTCTGACCTGTGTTTTGATTTTAGGTAAGCCATGAATGTCAAATTCCTATTTTCTTTATCATCATCATCATCATCATCATTTAACGTCCGCTTTCCATGCTAGCATGGGTTGGACGATTTGACTGAGGACTGGTGAAACCAGATGGCTACACCAGGCTCCAATCTGATTTGGCAGAGTCTCTACAGCTGGATGCCCTTCCTAACGCCAACCACTCCGAGAGTGTAGTGGGTGCTTTTATGTGCCACCGGCACGAAGGCCAGTCAGGCGGTACTGGCAACGGCCACGCTCGAAATGGTGTCTTTTACGTGCCAGGGCACAGGTGCCATCACGATTTCGCTTTCGCTTGCCTCAACAGGTCTTTGCAAGCCGAGTATCGTGTCCATATGAGGTAGGGAACTGGAGGATCCCTTTTATTATATTTGTCTTTTGAGAGAATTCACTGAATGTTTCATCTTTGAAGTGGTCCATATAATTGTGTCCCAGTACCAGTAATATACTGTGGTTATGTCGACTGTTGACATAAAACTTTTGCAAAAGAAGCTAATGGCCGAGCCCCCAGGATTTGTGGCTCAACCTACTATCAATAGCAGCTAGATCCTCCTTGTATCACACTTTGTTTTAAAACACAGAAAAGACATTGTGTGACTTACTCTTGGTACACTGAGAAATTGAGAAGCTTACAGCATTAAATACCTTTGATCATAGGCCTGCTCATTCCAGATTGACCTGGGGTTAAACAATAACAACTTTCGAAAATAATAATTATAATTGTTTCAAATTTTGGCAGTTTTAGGTGCAGAGTGTTCGTCGATTATATCAACCTCAGGACTTGACTGGTGCTATATTCTTATCTACCTCAAAAAGATGAAGCAAAGTTAACATAATAATAATAATTCTTTCTACTATAGGCACAGGGTGTAAAATTTGGGGAGAGGGGACTAGTCGATTACACTGCAGCCAGTGCATAACTGGTACTTACTTTATCGACCCTGAAAATGTGAAAGGCAAAGTCAATCTCGGTGGAATTGGAACTAAGAATGCAAACACTGATGAAATGCTGGTAAGCATTTTGCCTGGTGTGCTAATAATTCTGCCAGTTTGCCGCTTTAATAATAATAATAATAATGATCATCCTTTCTACTAAAATTTGGGGGGATGGGACTAGTAGATAACATTGAACCCAATACATAGCTGGTACTTAATTTATTGACCCTGAAAGGATGAAGGGCAAAGTCAACCCCGGCAGTAATTTGAACTCAGAAAATGAAGATAGACAAAAACTGCTAAGCATTTCACCTGACATGCTAACAAATTCTGCCTTTGTTTCATAGAAGAGAATTGAGGTTGTGTGATGTTTATACCCATTGTCAAGTGCATTAGCAACAGATGTAGAGTAGCTGCTTTTGATGCAGTTGTCACACAATTTCTTTAATGTTGTGATTGAGTACTAAGCTACAGCATAAACAGTATAAGTTGTATATATATATATATATATATATATATATATATATATATATATATATATATATATATATATATATATATATATGTATGTGTGTGTGTGTGAAAATCTTGTTCAATGACAGATAAGAAAAAATAAACGTCTGATAGTCAACTTTTATTACATTAACTCTCAAGCATGTATGTACAAGAGCAGATGGTGATTGGTATTTGTGGTTGTGTGTCATGTCATTAGACTGTGGCCATTCTGGGACACAGCCCTTGAAAGATTTAGTCAAACAAATCAACTCTACTCTTCACTACTTATTATTTCTATGGGTCTCTTTTGCCAAACTACTAAGTTACTTGAAAGTAAACAAACCAATGGCATATGTTCAGCAGTGGTGAGGGTCAGATGCACTCAAATGCCATGTATACAGACATGTGTATCTTCGTTGTCATCATTTAACATCTGTTTTTACATGCTGGCAGGGGTAACGCTTGCATGCACACACACACACACACACACAATGTGCTTCTGCATAGTTTTTGTCTACCAAATTCACTCACATGGCATTGGTTGGCCCAAGGCTATAGTAGAAGACAATTACCTAAGGTGCTATACAGTAGGACTGAACCTGTTGTTGCAAAATGAGAACCATACTTGTGCCCATCATTGTCGTCGTCATCATTTAGTGTCCATTTTCCATGCTGGCATGGGTTAGATAGTTTGACTGGAACTGGTAAGCTGGAGGGCTGTACCAGGCCCCAGTTTGATTTTGGTTTGGTTTCTACAGCTGGATGCCTTTCCTAATGCCAAGCACCCCAAGAGTGTGGCGGGTGCCTTTTACATTTCACCAACATGGGCTTTTGTATAAATTTTAAAAAAATGTAATTATGCAAAAGTTGCTCTTGGAATACCAACTATTCTGCTGCTCTCGCCTGAGTGATGGACATTTGTATCTTTGTGTGTTGATAGTAGTGGTCATCCTAGTTTTCTTGACAGTGGGTAGAAATTGAGTGTTGTTGTTTTGCCTTGATCAAGCAGACTCATGATCAAAGGTGTTCCAGAAGAGACCATTTCATCTTCTTTTTAGGCTAAATTGGCACTGCATCATCCAATGTGCCTTTCCTTTTGTAGGATGCTGGAGCACTTGACTTGAGAAGATTTAGCTGCCATTACAAGCAGGTCAAACAACCATATACTCTCATTGGCTTGATGTTAGTTTATTCTTGTTGTTGTTATTTAGGCCCCAACTCAACTCTGATCAAAGGGATTTCATTCATCCATGGCCATTGTGTTTTTAATTCATATGGTACCATATTAACCATGTACCCTTCTTTTCTAACAGGGAAATTCGGCTGCTACTTCTAGCAGGTAACATACCAGTTTAAAGACTCCCTTATTGTCTCCTAGTTGGTGTTATATATTGTTATATATAATGTAGTTGTGAGTGGGTTGAATCTTGTAACATGTTAGCTAAACTCCAATTCTGTTTGGTACACCACTCCTTTTCAAATAGTTATTTTATATATTCGTCTTTAGAAAAGTATTAATCGCCAACTGACATATCATTCTTCCTCAGTGCACATTCTTAATATCTTATTCTAGCTAAAAATTGCTACTGTTGGTTTTTTTTTTATTTTGCCTTATTTCGTTGTATTGGGTAACGGGTAACACCCTCAAACATTCCTATATGTATGTTTGTGTGTATATATATATATATGTGTGTATATACGTGTGTGTGTGTATATATATATGTGTGTATATGTGTGTTTATACATGTGTATATGTATATATGTGTGTATATGTATATGTGTTTATATATACATGTGTGTATATATATATATATATATATATATATATGTGTGTATATACATACATATATATATATATATATGTGTGTATATACATACATATATATATATATATGTGTGTGTGTATATACATACATATATATATATATATATATATATATATATATATATGCATACACACACACTGTGATGGCAGGTTGTAGGTGAAGGTATGGTCATGTGATTGAGAAGTTTGCTTCCTAACCACATGGTTTCGGGTTCAATCCTACTGTGTAGCGCTTTAGGCAAATGTCTTCTTTTACAGCTCTCGGCATTGTGGGTGGATTTGGTGGACGGAAGCTGAAAGAAACCCGTCATGTGTGTGTGCTCTTCTTGTCTGGATATTGCATAATAATTGTAGATGAATGTCACTGTCATACAAACAGTGTCATTTTTTACCAGTATGCTCCAAACACGTCAGGCCAAGAAGAAATATTACCTTACATGGAAACAGGTGAGGGTCGATGACAGGAATGGCATCTGGCAATTGAAAATCAGCTTTAATGAATTCCATCCATGCAAACATGGAAAACTGAATGTTAAAATGATAAGTTATCTTATCTGCAATGCTTACCTTTCTTGTCTATATCCAAACTAAATACTTAGCACAAATTATCCCTGGTCTATCTTTCTCTTGCTAACATGAATAGTTTAGCAACATTTTTGTACCCAACATGAAGTCAGCTTTATGCATTTTTATGTCCACTCTAATGCAGCAGTCTATTGCATCCACTGACCAGTGCAGCTCATATTATTACCTATTACTTAACTCTCACTCACTCTAGTATAATGAAGATGTTTGATTTGTATGTATTACTACTGTTGAAACATTCCTGATTGGGATAGGCTATGAATTGCTTATCAACAGTCACCAGGCATAAGTGTGGTTGTGCTATATCTTCCACTTCTTGCCCCTTATAGCATTCTAATGACAGCTGTTTATCTCTAGCTAATTTACTGTCATTCTACTCAAAGCTGCTCATCATAATGAAGGCCATAAATTTTGGGGGGGATCAAGTATTTGAGCTAAATCAACACTGATGCTTATTTTACTGCACCTACCCCAACTCTAAAAAGAAAAAGGAATAAATGATGAAAGACAAAGTCAACTTTGGAAGAATTTAAGCTCAGAATATAAAATGATACGCAATTCCTATGATTCTGCGGAGGTAGAACACTCATACAGTCATGAAACACTGACCATTGTAATACATATTCCCATACAATTTCACCAAATATAAAGTCGACATATACACACAAGAAAGAAAAAGCCTGTATTATTAATGGTTACCTTAACATTCACACTATGTTGCGTTGTCAACACCCTGACACATTCTGTTAACCACAGATGAAAATTCTGACACACTCTTCTATCTACTCCATCTTAAAGCAAGAGTGGAGCTTTTAGACTATTGTTCAACTTGACAAAAGCTTTGTGAGTGGATTTAGTTGATGGAAACTGAAAGAAAGCTGTTGTGTGTGTGAGAGAGAGAGAGTTCATGTTTCTTTGTTTTGACAGTACATGATTGTTGTAAATGTGTGTTACCATTACGCAGTATTGTCCTCTGTTTACAATTTTCCGTGAGAACATGTCTGGCTATGGGCATGATCTTTACTGTTTAAAACCAACAAACAGAACGTGTATGATATACATTTAGTTAATTTTTGAAGCATGAAGCAGCAGATTTTTCATAATGGAAATATACTATTGTACAATTCTTTTGTAACTATCACATTCAATATGTAATTGAATGCAGTGGACATTATAAACAGATGGTGTCTTTTGTTTTGGGGGCGCTTTTTTTTTAAACTTCTTCAATTGGATGCTCTTTAGAGGCATTGCACTTATCTTCATCTATCCCTAGAGAAATATAGATTTATAGCTTTTTATATAGCCACTTCAAATAAAGACTTCAATAAATTGGTAATTCTTTTTGAATGAATAGTGCTTTGCCAGCAGCTAGGTCAATTAATTATTGATCTGCTCAGAAGCAAATTTTTTGTACAATAGAAATATACTTTAAGGTATACTCTATCACTCAATACAAGGTTTTTAGCCATCACTGTGGTATGTAAACAAATACACTGGACAAATGTATATAGATATGAATATTTCAAATTTCTTTATCATCATCGTTTTAACATCCACTTTTCTATGCTTGCATAGGTTGGATGAAGCTTATTAAGGTAGATTTTTTTAAGGTTATTTTAGGTTATTTTTCCATGAACAGAAAATTGTAGCTACTGATTTATTGAAATCTTTATTGTTTTGAAGGTGAGTGGCAAAGTGGTTAGAATGTTGCACTTGTGATTGCCAGATTGATTCCTTGACTGGGCAGCATGTTGTGATCTTGTGCAAAACATTTCATTTCACATTGCTCTAGTACTGTAAGGACCATCATGCCAAAGAATAGACCCAATGTTTCAGCTGTGTGTCATAAAAGGCAACTAAAAGAGGCTAAGGTAGGATTTGCACTCTGACCTTGTAAAACCCCTCATCAGCAACAACTATCCAAACAGACCCGTACGTTGGAGGGTTGTCGTCTGGGTGGTGCCAAGGTGTCATCCACCAGGAGTAGAGAATCATCAATAAATGGTGGATATAACAACATACCGTTACACCACATGATCTCATACTATTACTACTACTACTACTTACTGTTGTGGCTATATAAACAACTATATTTCTGAATGGATGAACAAAGATGAGTGTTCTCTGAAGTGAATTCCAACTAAGATTAAAGCTGGTCAAGTGAACCTCTTATTTTATATTCACAGAGAAATTAGTAAAAATAAAAGCATTTGTCCAGTGTCTTTTTTCTAATTTCTCTATCACAACAGTAGCTAGTGGCTAAAAGAATCTGGGCCTTTTGGAGTGATGATAGGAATATTAGTTTCAGGGTTTTCTCTGCCAAGGGGAGTATACTTTGTCTTCAGTTTATGCCCATTCCCCCAAAAGATAACTCCAGTACCATCATTGATAAACAGTTACAAAATGCTTATTCAAGACAATGTTTTTCATCCCAACGCTGTTTGCTACAGCCCAGCTGTGACCAGTTTGTTTTTAGATAGTATAGTATCTAAGACCACATTATCGCAATACACAGTTTTTTATTTATTTTTTTTTTTAAAGACATAACTGAGCCAGTTCTTATTTGGAGTTAGTGCCATAAGATCAATTGGAGGAACAGGTCTTGCTCATACATTCCATTTGGCATGATATCTATGATTTTTGGTGTAGCCATCTGGATCACCAGTCTTCAGTCAACTCGTCCAAACCATGCCAGCATGGAAAGCGGACGTTAAACGATGATGATGATGTATACTTCCTAATGTCAGCTACTTTAGAGGGGTTTTTTGGGGTTTTTTTTTTTGCATTTTACTATAGCAGCAGCACTAGAGAGGGTGTCACATCTTTAGCAAGATGAAAGAATCTTCTGAATTCTACAAGTTTCTTGTTTCTTGCTAGCCATTTCACATAGTGTATTGGGTAAATTTTATTGCGAACTAAAGTATCTTCTCCAGTTGTCTTCATCTACTCAGGGTATGAAGGTAAAAGAGAGGCTGTAAGTATGATAAGAGAAACTGTGTGAGAAGGTGGTAGGGTAAGATGAAGTGAAAGATACAGTGACAGGCAGTTATACACTGGTTGCTGGTAAGGAGACTGATTAGGAAAGCAACATAAGCTATGTGATGGGGGTGTAGAGGAATGGAAATGTAGAGTGATGTCAACAAAGATTGATAGCAGAAGGTGTAATTTGGAGGGGGAGAGAGAAACATTGAAGAATAGCAATATAAGATGGATGATGATCTGAGAGAGTAATGTAAGGCAAAGAGGGACACAGAAAAGATAGAATGGTGGTTTACAGTAAGAGAGGCGATGTTTGGGAATATTGCATACAAATTGATCCGATGCCATTGTTCGTTGCACTGGCATTGTGATGGAAAAGTGGTAGCGTGATAAAAGGTGATGGTTGTTGGGAGGATTGAATATGGATGGATCATGTGTTGTTCCTTGTAACACAAATAGTTTGATGCTGTGTATAGAAGAGAAAGTAAGCAATAGACAAGAGAATAGCAAGGAGATGAATGTAGTGGATGAAAACTTAATTGGAATAATGTGAGACACACACTAAAGTACATATATATTCTAACCTCAGTCACCACCACAATTAGGCAGCTATTTTGTTATGTTTCATTTAAGTAGGTCATCTCCAACACCGCTTGTTGCCACTAGTGGATTAGTTTCTTTCTTTCTTGTCATTTCGTTCATGAGGTTGACTTCTTCAGTTTTTGAAATTTATCTTCACCGTGCCCCTGGACTGGCTCTTGTGCGGGTGGCACATAACATACACCATTTTGAGCGTGGCCGTTGCCAGTACCGCCTGACTGGCCTTCGTGCCAGTGGCACGTAAAAAGCACCCACTACACTCTCGGAGTGGTTGGCGTTAGGAAGGGCATCCAGCTGTAGAAACTCTGCCAAATCAGATTGGAGCCTGGTGTAGCCATCTGGTTTCACCAGTCCTCAGTCAAATCGTCCAACCCATGCCAGCATAGAAAGTGGACATTAAACGACGATGATGACTTCATCCCAATCTTTTCTAGATCTTCCTCTTCCACAAGTGTCATCCACTTCAAACCTTTGGTATTTCTTTATACACATCATATGCCTGTATCATTGCAGTCTAGCTTTTCTCTCACATCATTTGTGCTCTGTCATCCATACAATAGCATCACACATTCAGCAGAGCCTGCTTCATTTCTTTGTAGCCTTTGCACATCATCCACTTTCATATCTTTCAGCATTGGACTTCTTACACAGGTATCATACAACTGACCTTCACTCTGTGAACGAAATTCTTCATCGCTGGCAGAGTTAATAACTTTGTGAACTTTTTGTACTTTTAGAACTAGCACCTCCCTTGTTAAGAGATCAGTTAATTGGGTAGCAAAACCTATCAACTATCACAGGTGGGGATGTGGGCTTCCTGACATTTGAAGGAATTTATTTCGTGTACACTCTTACTGCTGACTATATCCGTTCATCTTTCATATATGAAATGTAACTTCTCTGCCAACCTGCCTGTAAGCTCAGACCATTTCTTCTCAGTTATGCCTTAACCCTTGACCTCTTTGTTTCATAACTAGAAGCTGAAGACCCTGTGTCTGATCTATAAAATGTGTAACTATCATTTATTACATAATTTGTAGGTATTTCTTAATGTTTCATGATACCAATTCTAGCGGATCATCATCATCATCATCATCATCATCATCATCGTTTAACGTCCACTTTCCATGCTAGCATGGGTTGGACGATTTGACTGAGGACTGGTGAAACCGGATGGCAACACCAGGCTCCAATCTGATTTGGCAGAGTTTCTACAGCTGGATGCCCTTCCTAACGCCAACCACTCAGAGAGTGTAGTGGGTGCTTTTAGGCTGATAAAAAAAGCAGATGGAGGGAGTATGGCATAAGGTATTTGTTGAAGATGATGTTGTTTAACCCCAGGTTATTCTTGTTTAGTAAAATCAATCTAAATGCCCTGGACTTGATTATCTTGAGTCTTAGGACTCATAGGGCCAGTTATCCAGTTTCCATGGTGTGTAAGTCACTAAGATCACTATATCCCTCTGGATAGATGCCAGTCCATCACAGAACTACTATAGATGAGTATATTGGAGCAACGTGAAATAAAGTGCTTTGCTTAAGAACACAATGCACTGCTTAGTCCATAAATCAAGACCACAGTCTTTGATTGTAAATGCTACACCTTAAACATTAAGCCATGCACTTTTACATTCCTGGTATATAGATCAATAAATTGTCAAAAACATACTAACAAGGCCATATTGTCGTTTTTTTTTTTTTTTTGCAAATGTAGTCCTAATTATTCAGTATCCTTCCATTTTAAAGACTATAGTATATAATTTGAGTGAAATTTGGATTTTGTTTCTAGATTGTGTGATAATGCAGAAGTGTTATTGTTGGTTCAGTATTGTTGTTGTTATTGGTCTAGCAAAATGTTGGCAATACTTAAGTGGTATATTGGAGAGCTAGGCATTTCAGAATGAATCATGAAACCCACACTGCTACTACAAAACTTGTTGTACAGAATAGTTTGGTACTTACAGGTAAGAAGAAATATGTAGCTAGATCTCTTAATGACGATGGTGAGAGCAAAAAAGCCCCTTTAAATTAAAATGTTACAATTTCAAAGCCAGTGTGTGATGTGTAATAATACATACACACTTAAAAACCAGCTTCATAATTGAACCCTTGTAGTCTTGACTCATACAGCTGCTAAATTTCTTTTCCTTTCTACATACAGCTCAGTAAATTTTTCTCATTCTCTCACTCTCCCTCTCTCCTCTCTCTCTGTAGAATCTCATAATTGTATGTTGGTTCTTTTCCCCTTGTAGGAATGAATGGAAAAATCAAACACACTACACTTAAATAGTAATAACAGCTTGCAAAACTGATTTTTATCACCACTTCATTCTTCAGTCTTTCTTCACATAGTAACAGGCCATTGCAGGGACTAAAGAAATGTTTGCAGAATGCACGTGTACACACACACACACAGTGTGTGTGTGTGTGTGTGTTTTATCAGTTTGACTTCATTTGGAATTATTGGTCTCTATATTCTAGAGCTATTTGTTTAGGAGAGGAGTATTATTCAATACTAGTAACGTATTGATCTCAAGTTCACTCCATTATTGGTTCTTTGGGTTACATCTTACGGAAAAAGGTTCCTGTTAACATTAGAATAAAAATAAATACTATACAAAAGGGCATTTTTATTAGGTAAAATGAAGTAGGCCAATGGCATGAATTTAGGTAAGTTAACTAATAATGCTAGGTTTTATTCTCCTTCTCCAAGAGGGAGCTTCCGATTAATTCAGAATCTTTTGCATAACCTCATTCAGTACATCATCACTTAAATTATTTATTTTATGACTAGAGAGGAGATTATATATTCTAAATATGAACAGGAGTGTGTATGGGATGGGGGAAGGTGAGCAGTAGAATTGTTTATGTGCATGTAGTATGAAACTGATAAATGTAGTTAGGCTAGTTTAAATACAATCTCTGTTGGCAGCTAAGCTTAACTTGTGCTTTTATTGAATATCAGTCAATGGTTGATTCAGGTTTGAAACTAGATTACACTTGGTTTCTCTCTTTCCCGATATATATATATATATATATATATATATATATACACACACACACACACACACACACACACACACACACACACACACACACACACACACACACATACTCACACACCTATTCATTTAGCCTACTCTCAATATATATACGTATGTATGTATATACATATGTATATAATATGTTTGTATATATGCATGTATGTATGTATATAATATGTATGTACATATATATAATGTAAATTGTCTATATGTATATCCACCTTGTAATCAGAAACTATCAAAAGAGCACCCAGAAAACCAGATCTATATGGTTTTGTGGGTGTTCTTTTGAAAGGAAGATTGCTTGCACATTATTTTGAGAAATATCGATGAAATTTTCCTCAAACCACACTGTAATGTGTGCCAAGAAGGTTGTAGAAAGAAGGGAAGTTGAAATAGAGTAGTGGTGTCAATCTTTCTCTATCTCCTTGTAGAATAGAAAGAGATAGAGAACAAAAGACACACATGAGGACAGTTACATAGCCAGAGAAGGAGGGAAGTGATGGTGATTATAGCAACAGCACATTTTTATGATATCAAACTTTTTTTACTTCTTCAGTCTTCCTTTAACCTTTCTTTCTTGTCTCAGGGTAATAGGGAAATAGAGAAAGACAACAGATAAAAGAAACACTCGTGAAAGGAGATACATAAAGGAGAATGATGGTGGTAGTGTTTTGAAAACTGGATCAAAACAGGCAGTGATTATATAATTTAGAGGAACTCTAAGGACCACTTATTCATCTATCCATTTACATCTATTGAAATATGAATAGGTATTGTTAACTGAAACAGAATAACAAACACATACAATTCATTTTCTAATCAAAGTATTGTATGGAATTTCACCCTAAAAACTTCTCTCCATTACACTCCAGTATTTAATCTGTTGTCAATTTTCATTACTGCTTTGCCTGAATTCTGGCCATTTCATAAAAGAATGGTTTGTTTTTTATCAATTTATTAGTGAACTGTTAATAAAGATTCCACAGATATGTGTGAAAGAGTTGACAGTAATACATAGAAGTGATTGAGGATATTTGTTTCCATTTAGCTACACAGGGTATGTATGTATGTGTATGTATATATGTATGTATATGTATATATGTATGTATATGTATATATGTATGTATATGTATATATGTATGTATATATATATATATATATATATAATGTGTGATTGTGTGTACCCTTGTTTTGACACCATGTGATGATTGCAAACAAGTGTCTTTATCTTATAAGTGATGTTGTTTGTTTCACATCTGATTTCTAAGTCAGGCTTGAAAACCATGTTATTCAAAAAATGAACAATAATATCATTGATATCTCAAAGCTACAAGATAATGCAAGATTAATTCAAAACAATGTGAATAAATAAGCAAAGTTATTTGCATGCTAAAAGGTTAACATAAACAAACTGAAACAAATATGTAAAAAATTGCAGATGCAGCACAAATTTATATGTTGTTTTAATCGTGAGTGAGACTCGTGATCAAAGGGGTTCAAATCTTAACTGCTGCAGTTTGGTTTTTAGGCATAATTATTTAGGAATATATTATGCAATGGTAGCCCTAACTCAGTCCTGATTAATAAAACCTGTAATCAAAGGTAATTCAGCTGTGGCCATCCCATCTTTTTTCGGACATTATATCCCCTGTACTACATTATCTGCTGTTTCCTTTTTAAGATGGTATCTTCATCTTTTTCTTGTTTCAGTCATAGGACAGCAGCCATGCTGGAGCATCGTCTTGAAGGGTTTAATTGTACAAATCAACCTCAGTACTATTTTTTAAAGTCTGGTACTTAGTCTGTTGGTATTTTTTGCTGAACCACTAAGTCACAGGGAAGTAGTAAACAAACCAACACCAGTTGCAAAGGAGTTGTGGGACACACATAAACACGAAAACTCTCACTCATACATACAAATACACACATACACACACGATGTGCTTCTGCACAGTTTCCATCTACCAAATTCACTCACGTGGCAGTGGTTGGCCTGGGGCTGTAGTAGAAGACACTTGCACAAAGTACTACACAGTAGTAGCATGTAATTTGAGAGAAATTTGGGTGCCATCTACAATATGCCATACTGCAACATAGAGGACCTCTCATTAGTCCAAAGATGTTGACATTTGAGATGAAGTAAGCAACAATGCTGGTTGTGTGAGACACTAATGGGTGACTGAATAATGAAATAGAGATTATGATTTAGATTATTTTCCCATTGTCGCAAAGCTTTTAATCTCCATTAATTTATTATTGTGTAAGTTAAAAAATATGAACATGTATGTATGTGTCTCTCAATTGTATCGTTTAATTATATATCTTTATCTGTTGTCTCTGAAGTGGCACTGTTGTGTCTGCAGTCGTTTTACCTGGCTCATCTCGTTCAGTGCATTATTTCAGAAGCACAAAAACTACCATTTAATAACTCTGTGTGCATCATTTATGGTTTCTAATCTCCACCACTGCTGAACTGTTTTCTGTCTTTTATTTATTTGTCATGCCTAGAGAATGCCTGCTATTGTTAGTAAAATCCATTTTCAACTTAATGACTCCCTGCTACTTTCTCGCTTTTATCTCACTAGTCTCTTTCCCTTCCATGCTGATATTTCCAAAGTCTTTCTTTTCATTGATCCAGTATGGCTTTTTTTTACTCCTTTCCTTTTTGGAATTTCTATTAAGAATTTAAATTTTAGTTAATCTAATGGCTTCAGTTTGTTTTAAAATAAAGATTCTCATTTCCATCATAATCTTTTTTTTTTCTGAAAAGACTACTTCTGATTCACCTACCTGTAGGCTAGGGTTGAACTGGTGCACTCCTTGTTGGCTTGCAAGAACTAGAAAGTCTCTGCAGTTATTCTAACTTGGACTACATAGAACATTATTCTTGTTAACTATAAATTCTTTACAAAATTCATAAAATTTTGTTTACACATGTGTTATTACCATTTAAGTTTAAGGTGCTGGATCGTATCCATTATTGTTACTAGTTGTAATAGTGATAGTAGTAGTGTTAGTTATAGTATCATACATAACAGATTAATATTATTAATCTGTTTTGGTTCTATTTATAGATAAAAACAAACTTCATCTTGTAAATAACTTAAGTATGGTATTGATGTCAGTTTAAACCTGCCAATGAAAACATAGTGGAAAACAGACAATAGAAATAGATTTTTCTGGACTATTGTTATGACTACGTAGATAAAAAACAAGGAAAGGCCCTCATAAAATACTAAGTTGAAATTATGCCAGACTAGAAAGGCAAGAGGTAAGTTTCTACTTGGCAGTTTGAGTAAAACAGATGTTAAATATTAATGATTAATATCAGTCATTATATATGTTTGTATAATATAGTAGTTTGAAGGTAAGGTGGTCAGATGTATTGTAGATGTTTGTTTGAGTATGGTCTGAAGTCTAGAGGTAGTCAAACTAGATATATTGAAATGTTGTTGCTATTATCAGTAGTGAAAGGATTAATTTCAGGTCTCTTGAGTTTATTATTCCTGTACAGCTGTGTTGTTATTCTGACCAAAACACTTAACTTGAGTTTCTGACCTTTTTAAAACTTTATTATTTTAAGGATAATTATAGTAATTAATATCATAATGACTTCTAACATTGGCAAAGTTGCAGATTTGTTAATTGAGAGGGTAGTCAATGAAATCAATCTCCATTCAAAGTATGGCACTCTCTTTCCATTGAACCTCAAAGGATAAAATGCATAGTGAATCCCAGTGGGGTTTGAACTCAGAATGTAGAACAACAGAGCTAAATTCTTTTATACCTTCCATTTAGTATTTAACCCTATTCCAACACCTATATATAACATTTTCTCGTTGGCATTACACCTTGAAAATGTTGAGCAGAGTTTTAGTTGATTTGATTAATCCAAAGAGTGTGGCTGAAAGGTAGACTATATTTCATTTTCCATTCGATTGTGGCATTAGGTAGCTTGCTTTGCAGCCCTGTGGTTTCAGGTTCAATCCCACTGCATGGCACCTCAGGCAGATATCTTCTACTTATACTCTTGGGCTGAGCAACATCTTGTGAGTAAATTTGGTAAATGGAAACTGTATGAAAGCCTGTTGTACGTGTGAATATATATATATATATATATATATATATATATATATATATATATATATATATATAAGTCAGTAAATAGTGAGGTTGTGTTAACCGCACGTGGAGAAATAATAGGAAAATGAAGAATAAGGCAGAATGCTAAACTGGAAGCATATTTTAATAAAGATTTCTAACCGGCTTTCATTGCGAAGCAAATTTTCAAGAAGGAGAATGAAAATGATTTTTACAAAGAAGTACAAAAAAGAAAATAATATATAAAAAACTCCAACTAAAAACATTTGTCTCCCTTTACACACACTTCCTGTTTTGACACCACACTTCCTGCTTAACACAAACTTTTAACCCTTTTTTTAAACCTGACACAACTCTCAATTCTCATGCATCCTTATTTTTCCAACCATTATATACATGAACTACCATTGAACTTCAAAAGCTCAAAGACAATATAATGTATTGGTATATTTATTTTTTTATATATTATTTTCTTCATTTTGTACTTCTTTGTAAAAAACATTTTCATTCTCCTTCTTGAAAATTTGCTTTGCAATGAAAGCCGGTTAGAAATCTTTATTAAAATATGCTTCCAGTTTAGCATTCTGCCTTATTCTTCATTTTCCTATATATATATACATATATTGTCGGTAAAGCATAAATCTGAAAAAGAAGTTAGAGTAGAATATAATATAAATAAAATTAGGTAAGTCCGGTTTATGGGATTACTCTGGGTTTCATGTCCATAAAGTGTTTAACTTTATGGCATATCATCATATCCCAAAACCTGTTGGCTTAAGGTCTCTCTAGCGAATGGCATCTTTAGAATATGGAGGAGGAAAGAACCTCGCTACTCAGTCTCAACAACAGGGGATTGTCTACCTTTGGCTATTGATCACCAGTGACCCTGTTATCCTGTAGGTTCCAATAGGTTAGCAAGAATTTCCTGAAATGCAAGCATGGTCTGAAGACCTCTGTTCCGGAGTTAAGGATATTCCCTGGGTTGAGGGAGTCCTTTAAAATTCTCGCCTGTTCTGCCATGCATAGTTTACAGCACTTGGTCTTGTTTATGTAGGATCCTGGATTTTCTAGGATTCTCCATGATATTGTGTATGGAATCCTGTCGTCTTTCAGCTGCCATACATGGCTGGTTAATGACGTAATGTATCTCCTTCCAAGTATCCTGAAGGAGGATCTGTAGTTGGAGAGGCATTGTTTGAATACTTTCCTGGAGCAGCTGATGTATCTCCGTGGTTGGGTGTTGGTGGTGCTCTGTCTGTTGATGTTGGCATTGCTGCTACTACTGTTGTTAGTACTGATGCTATTGGTGTCATCACTGCCAGTGTTAGTAATGGTGCTGTTGTTGTTATGATCATCATCATTGATGGAAGTGCTGTCACTGCTGTTACAGATATGATTGGCAATGACTCTGCTGCTATTTCCATTAGAGATACTGCCATTGCTGTCTTTGCTGTTGTTATCGCTGACGATGGTGTTGCCACTGGTTCTGTTTATATCTTTGCTGCTGCTACTATTCCTACTGTTATCCCTGCTGCTGTAGTAGCCGTTTGGGGAGCTGCTGATATTGCTGCTGCTATTAGGGTCAGCCAGTACCTTAGCTTCATAGACGACTCCCTTGGTTTCACAGTGGGCTCACCAACAGCACCAGTACCAGCAACACCAACAGACACTGCACCGCCAAGACTTGACCACAGAGATACAGCAGCTGCTCCAGGAACACATTCCTCCTTCATTAGCCAGCCATGTATGGCAACTGAGGGATGACGGGATTCCATACACAATATCATGGAGAATCCTAGAAAATCCAGGCCCCTACATAAACAAGACCAAGCACTGTAAACTATGCATAGTGGAACAAGCAAGGATTCTAAAGGACTCCCTTGACCCTGCGAACTTCCTTAGCTCTGGAATGGAGGTCTTTGGACCATGCTTGCATTTTGGGAAATTCCTACTGGCCTATTGGAACCCACAGGATAACAGGGTCACTGGCGATCAATAGCTAAAAGGAGAGAATCCTCCTCCATGTTCTAGAGGCCTTAAGCCAACAGGTTTTGGGATCTGATGATACACTGTAAAGCTAAATGCTTTATTGACATGAAACCCAAGAGTAATCCCATAAACTAGCCTTATCTAACTTTATATATATATAATGTATGTATGTCTTTCTGCTCATGTTTGTTCCCCACCCCTCTACTTTGCAATCGGTGTTGGCTTGATTATAACTCTATTCCTTAGCAGTTCAACAGAGAAAGTTCTATCAAGATATCAAATAAGTACCAGGATTCATCCATTCAACTAAATGAGAATCTCAACAAATACAGCAAAGCATTTTTTTTTTCAGACATGTATTTAAAACTACTCTGTATTAAGTGTCCTTCTTTTAAGATGGCAGGTTGTGATTGAAGGGAGCCGATCATCATTTAATGCCAGTTTTCCATCTGACATAGGTGGGACAGTTTGACAGAAGCTAGCAAACTAGGGAGCTGCTCTAGTCTCCATTTGTCTGTTTTGGCATGGTTTCTATGGCTGGACACCCTTCCTAATGTATTAAGTATATTTTATGTGGCACCAGTGCAAATACCTTTTACATGGTACCAGCATGGGTGCTTTTTATATGTAATTGCTATTTCTATTAGATGGACTGACTACATAGACATTCTTCCACTGGTTCAACTTTTGCTTGCTTTTGATGAGGCCTCTACTTGGTGATGAGATTATTGCTTGGAATTGCTAGATAACTGATACTGCAATATTGCTGTAAGAATTATCTAGAAAGGAAACTCAATATTTGAAAGCCTTCATTGAATTTGAAATCAGTTTGGGTTATTCATGTCATCAAAGAAAGATTCCTTGCTGTAAATACATCTTTGTTCATAATTCAGCATTTGATGTAACTGTATGCATTTCAGTGTAGCATTTGCAGTCTCCTTACAATAGAGGAAGTTATTGACTCCTATGGTGGAATATTTGGTTCCAAAAAGATGATTCTTTACAAAGATAAACACCTCAGATTTAAGAAAATAATAATAATTACAATAATAATAATAATAATCCTTTCTATTTAAGGCACAAGACCTGAAACTTTTGGGGAAGGGACTAGTCAATTAATTCAACCCCAATACTCAACTGGTACTTAATTCATCAACCCTAAAAAGATCAAAGGCAAAATCGGCGGAATTTGAACTCTGAACATAGCGGCAGATGAAATACCGCTGAGCATTTTTTTCCCAGCATGCTAATAATTCTGCCAGCTCACCACCTTAATAATAATAATAGTAGTAGTAGTAGTAGTAGTAGTAGTAGTAGTAGTAGTAGTAGTAGTAGTAGTAGTAATAATAATAATAATCAGGTGGCAAAGAGAAATGTGCAATGGCTGTGAGGTGAAGATATTGAAGTGCAAAATCATTGGCTGCTTCAAAATTCAGATCTTATTACTGTTGTTGGGTTCTGCCTGTGAACAAGACACCTAACTATGCTTGTTCTAGATTTGACCCCCCCCCCACCTCTCTCTCCCTCCCTCTCACACACACAAAGAGAAAATTCCACTCCTTTCTTTAGCTTATTAATTTTTTAACCATCCCCTCTACTCAGCTATGGAGGAGATGGATATAAAATTTGGGAGTACATTAAGTGCTGTTTAATGAAAAAATTCATATCAGAAGGAAAAAATGCAGTCATAGGTTAAGTGAAATGTCTACAAAGGCGAAATACACCAGACTGATAGACTCTTCTTTCCAGTGTTGATTGAGTTAATTACTACTTTTAGATGGAATAAATAAGATATTACTTTTGGACAATCTTTCTATTTTATTTTGTCGACATTTATTTACTTATGTAACAGTATGATACAGCTTTTTTTATATAGGGAAGTGGTAAGAGTTAATGGTAGCAAATAAAATAAATCATTAATAATAATAATAATAATAATAATAATAATAATTCTTTTATTAGCCACAAGGGCTCACATACAAAACATTTAACATACAACAACATATAAGACAAAAACAGGATGATACAATGGGTTTTCCGTGTGTACACAATGTCATAGCAATAAAAATTGAGCAAATTAAAACTCCCAATAGGAGAGGCACTTTAAGGTCCTCGTGGAAAAACCCACAAAAGCCACGGGTGCTTGAACAACGGGGCAAGAGCCCTTCTTTTTTGTACAGGTGTACACTGAGAAGTGGTCCTTTCACACTGGCCATTCTTTTAACATTCACCCACCTTTCAACAAACTTGCTAGAAGGCAACACTTCCCTCTCCACCCTCAACTTCCCTCTCCACCCTCAACTTCCCTCTCCACCCTCAACTTCCCTCTCCACCCTCAACTTCCCTCTCAAGTGAAACTTGAAAAAGTTGATGAGGGCTTGGCCAAAGAGGAAAGTGTCTGTCTTTAGCCCTTTCAAACGGGTCCACCATACTACCTCTTTTGCTACAACCACCAGACAAATAAAAATTGCCTGCCTCTCCCAACCAAAAGAGGGCAGTAGAGCAATCTTCACAATGGATTCGGCTGATAGCCGGATCCGTCCTACATGTGACAGCAGGTGTTCAAAATAAACCCACAGTTCGGCAATACTCGGGCACTGGACTAGGGTGTACAGAACAGTTTCATTGTTCTGGACACACCTTAGGCAGGCCTGGCTGACGGCACTTCTGTGCCTGTAAAGTTTATCCTGAACAAGCAGTGCCCCTCAGTAGCTCTGCTTGGCAAGGGATCTCTGGAAGTTATCCATAGGTCCAGGCCTGCAAGTTCTCTGAAACAGACCAGTAAGTTGATCTTCCTCGACGCCCAAAGTTTTCTCGAGAACATTGTTGCACTTTCCCTCCACAAACCCTCTATAGAATACTAAAGTGGAACTACCAGCAACTGCATTGTTCACCTAGCGGAGGGCTGTGAGTGCTTGATGGCACTCGAGGTGTCAAGCACCCCTCCTTGGTCTACGCCTAATCCAGTATTGCAGCTCAGTCAAAGAGACAAGCTGTGGAAAAGTGTCTCTTACAAATGGTGACCACACCTGCTCACTGTCAAAGAAAAGCTGGAGATGCAGCGATTTCAAATTTTGCCACAAGGGCAGCAACTTTGGGGTAGGGGATGAGTCAATTACATTGACCCCAGTGTTCAACTGGTACTTATTTTATCAACTCCTAAAGGATAAAAGGTAAAGTCGGCCTTGGTGGAATTTGAACTCAGAAGGTAGTGGCGGGCAAAATACTGCTAAGCATTTTGTCCAGCATGCTAACAATTCTGACAGCTCACCGCCTTAATGATAATTATAATAATAATGATAATAAGGTGGTGAGCTGGCAAAATCATTACCACACTGAATAAAACGCTTAGTAGCAATTCTTCCAACTCTTTACACTCTAAATTCAAATGCTGTCAAGGTGAACTTTGCCATTTGTTCTTTCAGAGACAATAAAATAAGTACCAGTTGATCACTGGGATTGGTGTAATTGAGTAACTTCCTCCACCAAAATTTCAGGCCTTGTGCTATAATAGAAAGAATTATTATTTCTGAAATAGATCCAAATGTTTTCTTGGAGACTAAATTGGTTAAAATGACTGTATAAAAGACCTTTGGTGTAAGGAAACAAACATTTTGCTGAATAAATATTTAATGAAGACGTGTGTATAGAGTGGGATGTGTCATATATGTTAACATTTTCTGACAGTTCTTAATACCATCTTGGCTTTGTTGACCTTTTGTTTAGAAGTAATTGCATAGCACATACCATCTGATTACCATTAGCTAGCTAGTATGGCAGTCAAGTGTCAAATAACTATTGAATCAAAGGAAAAAAACAAAATTAATAATTCCTAGCAGGATAGATTTGATGTTTGATGAATATTGATGTCTAAGTACTTTAAGAGATTTACAATCACCATGAACAGGATAGCAAATTTAAAAGATTTTATTTATAAGTATCTGGTTTTTTTTTTGTGTGTGTATGTTATACATTACTGTTTGTGTTCTTTTAATCTCATTTTTGCTGGATTAAAATTTATTATTTTGTTTCAAAAATCAGCAATCTGCCATGTCTAATACAATCAGTTGTAAAATGATGTGTATGCGTGTGTGATTATTCTAATATAAAATAGACTAGCTTGAGTCCAGCACTTGATATCGATACTCAGATTGTGCTAATACTCCTGTAGAAATGATGTTGATGTCAGAGCTTGCCTGATTTTCTACCTTCTTAAATCTGATGACATGTCTCGATTTAAATCAATACTTATTTCTGTAAAAAAAGCTAATATGATAAAGATGGAAGGCTCATGAAAGTGTTTGATTACAAAAAAAAAAAAAAAAATAATAATAATAATAATAATAATAGTTGCCTTTTTCTATTCTTTTTGTAATCATTTTCTCTTGTTAGATTTTATTAGTAGTTTCTAACACAAGAAAGAAAGATTTACACATCTATTATAGTTTTCTAGGACTCTGCTGGTATGTGACTTGTTTTGTTTGTAATTGATTAGAACTTGTGAAATTGACAGTCCTGTGCTTAATCATTTACAGAAAATAATATAGATTGAGAAGGTGGGGTTGGCAATCAGTGTGTGGCTTTATTATCTACAGTAACATTGAGAGAGAGGCAGTTACATGATTGAATAGCAAGAAGCTAAAATATGGATTATATATATATATATAATGTATGTATGTAAATACTTGTAAGTGTAGACATGTATGCATATGAGTATGTATGTTTGAGAGCCAGTATGCATGTAAAATTATAAGTGCAAACTGTGCTGGTGTAGAGTTGCGTGAGTGATAGAAAAAGGCCATCATCATAGTCATCATCATCATATCATTCACTTTTCCATGCTTGCATAGGACAGATGGAGTTTTCCTATGGTCAGGCACTGAACCTGTCATCAAACCTCACCTGTTTCCATGCAAGGTAATATTTTCCCATGGCTAGACCTGTTTTTTTAATGTATATTGGGAATTGAATGACATTGCTTGTATGAGGGTGACACTCATTTACAGCTATCATGCTATGTCGAGATAAGATGACACAGACACACTTACAGACATATACATACACATACACAAAAGGTGCAGGGTCAATACACTGAAGTATCGAGAAAGTCCTGGAGTTATAAGTGACCAACCCTGGTGCCTTTAAAATTGCTGGCCTTGTGCCTCAATTAAAAACTATTATCATCACCGCCATAGAAATGGATTGCAGAATAGACAAAATTCTTTGCAATATTTAGATGTATTTGTTGACTGTGAGACTTTGTATCTTGTGTTTTCTTGGTTCTAGTTGCCCTTCATTGAAATTCTAGTTCTTGTTGGGTTGAACTTGTTTAGAGTTCTTGATTTATGGTGGTTATGTATATTCTATGATACATTGATATGAGATTGCCCTTCATTGGCATTCTAATTCTGGTAAAGGTAATTCTTGTTTATGGAGGTTTTGCTACATATATACTTAGTTCAAATCAGGCCTTGTTTGACAAAGGAAATAAGTCCTGAGATCACTTTAATTAACCATTCATTCTCTATCCAGCAGTATTTATGACTGTGTTTAGGAAACCATTATTTTTATTATTTTTACGGTGACAAAATGGGTATTTAAATGCATCATTTTACCTCCTTAGTTGGCACACACTGGGGCCCACTTAGTATTTCGTGTTTCCAGGCCCAATAAAATGGAAAAGTATCAGTCAAGTACTAGAATCAGTTAAGTTGACCGTGCTCTTCCTCAAGTGTTGAGGTTTTTGACCCCAGAACAAGTTGAATTAAAAACATCTATACATTTGAATAGCTGTAACTTAAAGTATATAGTTGCAAACTGTTCCCTTTCATCTTTCTAAAATCAACAAACTAAATTCCAGTCAAGTCAAGTGCTGTGGTTGATTTAATTAACTAAGCTCTTCTCCAGTTTCTAGCTTCTGACAGACTAGCTTTAAAATTCCATTCTCTATTTAAATTAAAAAGCTATTTGGAAATAACTTGCATATTCAAATTATTAATTTATTTGAGATAAGTATTTTTATTTTAAGGAAAATAGTCTTTAAAATATGATATCGCTGCATCTATAAAGAGATCTGTCACAGCAGCTTGTAGGTTTAATAGTTACACACATATATATATATATATACATAGATATACGCTTTTTCTTGCACAGATTGATAGACGTCCTTTTCACATGGCTTTGCTTTAACATTACATGATATTGATTTCACCAGATTAAATTCTTAATAGTTCTGCTTTTGGACATTGACTGATAATTGCACTTCAGTTTCTCAGCAGGTGAAATATCATTTTGATTAGTTCTTTTCTGATTCACAAGTCTTTACACACACACACACACACAAACCCTCTCTCTCTCTCTCTCTTGTGTGCGCACACACACACACACACATAAACCCTCTCTCTCTCTCTCGTGCACACACGCACACACATAACCCCCCTCTCTCTGTCTCTCTCGTGCACACACACACACACATAACTCCCCTCTCTCTCGTGAACACGCACTCTCTCTCACACACACACACACACACACACTCTCTCTCTCTTTCTCTCTCTTTCTCTCTCTCTCTCTCTCTCTTGCACACACACACTCTCTCTCTCTCTCTCTCTTTCTCTCTCTCTCTCTCTCTCTTAAAGGATTGGCAGAAACTAGAATTGCTTACTAAGTCGACATGACAAAGACAGCCAAACAATTCAAGAATAAAATATTAGAACATTATAATTGAAATGTCATTTTTAGACTGATATTAAATTAGAAATGGCCCTTCTAATATGGCAATACAGTCTCTAGAACCTCTGTGAATTTGATTACTCTGCTAGAAATAATGCACAAAAGGGGTAGGTAGGAATTTTACTAAGGAGCAAGATATGCTCTATAGTGTTAGACATTGGTTAAAATGCATCTAGTACACTCTGTAAAATGGTAGGCTGACATACCATAGGGCAGAGAGAGTTTTTCAGTTTTGCTGGAGTAAGGTAGTCCGTACAATGTTGGTCCCACAATGAAATGCTCCCTGTACATTCTGTAAAATAGATGATGAATAAATGAAGACATCATAAGGAGAGAGGACTCTTTAGTCTTACCAACAACCTGACAACCCCTCTAGTGCCATGAAAAATTCACACAGTGCACTTGGTAAAGTGGTTGGTGATAGAAAGGGCATCAGCTGTATGAAGCATGCCGAAGATGGAACTTATACATAAAACCTGATACTCAACCCATCTAGAAGGACCATAACTTGAAATAAGAATTGACTCACTCTATGACAACCCTACACCAGCATAGAAGAATTAATATAAAATAATGATGATGATGCATGCATGTGTGAGAGAGAGAGAGAGAGAGTGTATGTGTTTGTGTTTTATACTAATTTATAATATACCACCAGACGGGAATTATATAAAAAGTTGTGCTTATATTTTGGTTTATTCACACTATTAATCATTTTAACAATTTTTTTCTGTACTATCATGGGCAAACTTGATTTGCAGTACAATATGTTGTCTTGGTCATTTTCTATCTCTCCTACAAGGGCTTTCTTCTTAAGATCTGACTTCAACAAGTCTTTCTGTGTATTCCTTAGTCTTCTGCCACTAGTACCCAGTTCTCCTCATTCATTTGCATAACATATCTATACCTCTATACATTTGTATTGACTGCACAAATCAGCTAATACTTTCGATTCTGAACTGCTCTGTCTGTACACCTGTCTTCTTCTACTCTTGCTAGTTAATCTCAGATATTGTTTATTATATTTCATCCATCAATTGTAAATTTTTTTCTTCTGTAAACAATATTTATGTCAGTCAGTCAGTTATCCATTTGGAAGCAGCTTCTTAAGACCTAAAGCAGCTTGCCAACCAAACAGACCTGTAATCGCATTAGTAACTAGATGCTCTGTGGTCATATCAACAATGTACTTATAGGCACCATGACATAAAAATAACTGTATACTCATAAGTAAAATTAGGCTTATGTGTGTCATCTATTAGAGACGATATATCACTAGATCATATACTTTAAATCTTCTTCTGTTAAGC
Organism: Octopus bimaculoides; assembly: GCF_046866305.1. NCBI lineage: Eukaryota > Metazoa > Mollusca > Cephalopoda > Octopoda > Octopodidae > Octopus > Octopus bimaculoides. Next base: position 52,780,716 of record NC_142935.1, read on the forward strand.
TGATGTTTGAGGAGAATGTTATTTAGATTTGTGTATTTCAATTGAAATGACATGATTTCTGTAAGCTTTCTCAATGATCTGCACTTAACCCTTTCATCATCACATTTCTTGAATAAGCTCAGAAAATCCAGATGGCTTCACATTGTCCTCATGATATTCAAAGAAAGCTAATGCAGTGATTGGTGAGACTAATGAGGTAGAGATAAGAGTACATTAGGCTGGTCAGAGGGACAGATTCCATTGTAATAGTAATAGATGAAATAGAAAGAAGAAACAGTATATATGCAGGCATCTTAAGCTAAATGATTCTCATATCAGACCTGGAAGATTTCTAATGTCTGAAGAAAATATTCTTTCACAGTTGTTCTCAAGATTGAGGAAACACTGGTGTGTGATGTGCAAGTTCCATTACATCTGGTTCTTTGGAAACTAATGGTTACTGGGAAAAGATAGATATCCAAGAAAAGAGTAGTTAGTTATTTTCAACTGTTTCCATCGTCTTTGAGATGCTGAAAGTGAAGGTTTAAGGATGACTGTTTGCTTGATAGAAAATATTGCTCTCCATAAGAATGGGGCTCATTGTTGAGCAGTTCCATAGATGAGGTAGATTTCCATCATGACAGGTTGTGGAGAATTTAGTGAATAGAAGAAAGCTTAGGAGTACACTGAGGATAATAGAAGGAACGCCATCAGAACCAGACAAATGAAGATAATGAGGATATATTAAAATTTGCAAAGATTCTGTTCTGTCATGTAAAATTGTATCACAATATTGCTGATCAGCTAGACAAAATAGTATAAATTGTGCAAAAAAAGAAAAAAAAGGCTGAATCGTATCAAACTTTAGTGAATATAAATGACTGGTACAGTTACATTATAGTTTCCAACCTGCATGGAGTGTAGAGAAAGGTAGAAAAGTAGCTCAGTTATTATATTACATCTCTATTGTAGTTTTATGCTTGATATCAGTGAATACAATCTAGAGAAAATAATAACTTTTATGTATATTTTATATTTATATTAAACTTATTTCTGGCAAGATGTCATTCCTCTCAAAGCCAAAGCATTAAAACTTTACAAGATACATACCACAAGTGAAGCCACTGTAAAACTATAATACTTATAATCTTGTAGCTATAATTAGAGATTTATTATTTTTGTTTTCTTGTGCTCCTAGACAAAACACATAACTCAGTTTTCCTTGGGTAGAACTAGATGGATATTTCTTTTCAGTTGCCTGAGTAAATAATGATAAAATAGAAATTTAGTAATAAATACCCTTGGTATAATACTCTAGTTACAAATGTTAACCCTTTCAGTAGCAATCTACCATAGCCTATACCCTGTTCTAATACAAAACTTATTTTAAAGTATTTAAGACCTTCTCAACAAAATTATTTGAAGACCTGTTTTTCCAAACACCAAATTCTCTCAGAAGTCTTTAGTATTTTCAAAATTAATTGAAACATGCAGGCAGTGTAATTTTGTTAGAATTATCATCCTGAGATGGTAGAACTAGGGAGAAAGGAAAAAAACAAGAGGTGTTTCTGGTGAAATGCAATATAAATTTAAAGGTTTTATTGTTGTGTTTGATTTGTATATATAATTGTTGTAAATTAGGGTATTAAGCTAAGCTGAAAGTACTAGAGTTTATGCACTCACACATGTTGCTTGTACTGGTTAATCTATTGGATAGACTCAGTAATGTGGTATCGATCTACTTTAATGAATTTAGGTTGATCATGTATATATTAACCCAACTGTTTCAGAACATGAATTTCTTATTGGCATGAAACATTTCAAAATGAAAGACATGAGGTATTTCATTTTAGCAAAAACAAACAGAAGTTTTGTCAGTGCACACTATTCAAACTCATAAGAAAGCCATTCACTATATTTTGTTATGGAGAAAATTTCTCAAAGACAGAAAAGTGTAAAAACACCAAATCAGTTTGCAATGCACCCTAACAAGACTGTTGGATGCATGCATTTCTGAGTGGTTATCTCTTCTTCAGCAACAGAGATTAGAAAGGTAGATTCTATGAACTGACACGAGAGGCAAGTCCCTCTTATGATATTCCTGTCATCATTCAGTCACTGGTTGCACTGTGTATTTACACCTATTTCTCTACAGCGAGAAATTTTCTTCATGAGAAAATAGTGAATGGCCTTCCTACCCCAAAACAAATTCCCCTATATATACATATACATATATATTATAAGGTTTTTAACTTTTAAATTTTCATATTCAAAAGAGACAGAGACTACAAACTCGATATATCGATTTATTCACCACTCTATGTTAACATTTCTGTGCCAAACTTATCCAGTGACTGGTCCATTGGATTTTGACATTTGGCACTTCTTCAGGAATGGTTACCATCGGAACAAGACATGAAAAAACACATACATAACGATCATTAAATTATTAAAATCCCGTTGAAAGATGAACTGTAACGGGATTTTAATAATTTAATGATCGTTATGTATGTGTTTTTTCGTGTTTTGTTCCGATGGTAACCATTCCTGAAGAAGTGCCAAATGTCAAAATTCAATGGACCAGTCACTGGATAAGTTTGGCACAGAAATGTTAACATAGAGTGGTGAATAAATCGATATATCGAGTTTGAAGTCTCTGTCTCTTTTGAATATGAAAATTTAAAAGTTAAAAACCTTATAATATAAATATAAACTGTGAGAACGACCCTTAAGGAATCTAGTTAATGATCCCCTAAGGTAAGTTCTTATGCTATATTGGTAACGGTTGCTACATCCTCTGGAAAATTATATATATATATATATATATATATATATATATATATATATATATATATATACACACACATATACAGTAATACCTCACTTTATGAGGACCCACTTTACGAGACCCTGGGTTTATGAGTTTTATCTTATAATAAATATACAAAGGTTAAACAGCCTTTTTGTGTGTGTGACAATGTCGCAACATGTGGTAACACTGGTTCTGATGCTTCAATCACAGTGACAAACTCACCAATGAAGACCTTATTGCAATGCAGGAGCAGGCAACAAGTCTTAGTAAGAAAGTAGACAAATCACAAAACCCTTCAGGTAGATGACCCTGCTCGATCTGTAGAAAAGGCGTAGGTAGAAACTCCTAGGATACTCCTAGTGTAAGCTTTGGACACATTAAAGGTGCAGCAATATCAGAGGGAAGTTAACGGGGAAAATCGCTTTTGTGTGTGGAAGATGCTCAAGTACAATAAACACCAAAAATATACAGAAAATAGACTCCATCAACTGCCATTGGGGTAAACTAGAGGTAGTAGATAGTTTCCGTTATCTAGGTGACCAAGTGAGTTGTGGAGGTGGATGCGCCGAGTGCATAGCTGTGAGAATAAGATTAAGCTGGGCAAAGTTCAGAGAGCTCCTTCCTCTGCTGGCAACAAAAGGCCTCTCTCTCGGAGTGAAACGCAGATTGTATGGTGCATGTGTGCGAACAGCTACGTTAGATGGCAACGAAACCTGGGCTGTGACAGCCGAGGACATGCATAGGCTTGAAAGAAATGAAGCTGGTATGCTCCACTGAATGTGTAATGTCAGTATGCATGTTTGACACAATGTAAGCATCTTGAGAGAAAAGATGGGAATAAGAGGTCTCAGATGTGGTGTTCAAGAGAGACAACTGTACTGGTATGGCCATGTGATGCATATGGACAAGGACAGCTCTGTAAAGAAGTGCCAATCTCTACCTGTGGAGGGAACCCGTGGTAGAGGTAGACCCTGAAAGACATGGGACAAGGTGATGAAGCATGATCTTCGAACTTTGGGCCTCCAGAGGCAATGACTAGTGACTGAGATATTTTCTCCATGAGAAAATACAGTAAATGGCTTTTCTACCCCCAAAACAAATCCCCCTATATAAAAACATATATATATATATATATATATATATATATATATATATATATATATACACCTTTCTCCCAAAGAGAATGAATGGGAGAAAGAGAGCCTGCCTTATGTCGACCCAATAGAGGGACCAGCTATCCGAGTTGATAGTACCAGGGTAGATAAAGCAATTAAGAGTATGAAGACCGGGAAAGCCCCCGGCCCATCAGGAATCACTGCAGAGATGCTCAAAATATCTGGCAGTGTTGGCTATAGCCTAGTCACCCGTATTACGAACCAGGTGATACACGAAGGAGTCATACCCTATGACTGGTGTAGCAGCATCATAGTCAACTGCTACAAAGGTAAAGGGGACGCTTTAGATACAAATAATTACAGAGGCATCAAGCTGTTAGATCAGGTTATGAAAGTTACAGAGAGGGTCATAGCCCAACTAATTAGGGAGCGAATCAATTTAGATGAGATGCAGTTTGGGTTCGTGCCAGGTAAAAGCACTACTGATGCCTTATTTCTAGTGAGACAGTTGCAAGAGAAATACCTAGCCAAGGATAAACCTCTGTACCTGGCTTTCGTTGACATGGAGAAAGCCTTTGACAGGGTCCCCCGATCCCTTATCTGGTGGTCAATGAGGAAACTTGGGATAGAAGAATGGCTAGTGAGAGCTGTGCGAGCCATGTACAGAGATGCGGCCAGTAAGGTGAGGGTTGGAAATGAGTACAGCAATGAATTCCGGGTAGAGGTAGGGGTCCACCAAGGTTCCGTCCTCAGCCCCCTATTATTTACCATAGTCCTCCAGGCAATCACAGAGGAGTTCAAGACAGGTTGCCCCTGGGAGCTCCTCTATGCTGATGACCTTGCCCTAATTGCGGAGTCACTATCAGAACTAGAGGAGAAGTTTCAGGTGTGGAAGCAAGGTCTAGAATTGAAGGGCCTTAGAGTCAACCTAGCTAAAACCAAAATCCTAATAAGTAGGAAGGTAGATAAAACACAAACCCCTTCAGGTAGATGGCCCTGCTCAGTATGTAGAAAAGGAGTAGGTAGTAACTCTATAAGATGTACCCGGTGCAAGCTATGGACACATAAGAGGTGCAGCAACATCAAAGGCAGGTTAACTAGCAAGTTAGTTTTTGTTTGTGGCAGATGTTCAGGTGCAATAAAGACTGCAAACAAACAGGAAACAACTTCTATCTCATTCCAGGGTGAAAAACTAGAGGTAGTCGATAGCTTCCGCTATCTGGGCGACCAAGTTAGTAGTGGGGGTGGGTGCGCTGAAAGTGTAGCTGCTAGAATAAGAATAGCCTGGGCAAAGTTTAGAGAGCTCTTACCCCTGCTGGCGACAAAGGGACTCTCACTCAGAGTAAAAGGCAGACTGTATGACGCATGCGTACGAACAACCATGCTACATGGCAGTGAAACATGGGCTGTAACTGCTGAGGACATACGTAAGCTCGCAAGGAATGAAGCCAGTATGCTCCGTTGGATGTGTAATGTCAATGTGAATACCCGTCAGAGTGTAAGTATCTTGAGAGAAAAGCTGAACATTAGAAGCATCAGTTGTGGCGTGCAAGAGAGACGATTGCGCTGGTATGGACATGTGGTGAGAATGGAGGAGGATAGCTGCGTGAAAAAGTGCCACACCCTAACAGTTGAGGGAACCCGTGGAAGAGGTAGGCCCAGGAAGACCTGGGCTGAGGTGGTGAGGCAAGACCTTCGTACATTGGGCCTCACCGAGGCGATGACTACGGACCGAGACCTTTGGAAATGGGCTGTGCGTGAGAAGACCCGGCAAGCCAAGTAAGATCGTTGCCAGTGCCCCTGGACTGGTTCTTGTGCGGGTGGCACATGAGATGCACCATTTTGAGCGTGGCCGTTGCCAGTACCGCCTGACTGGCTCCTGTAGGATTTTCGAGCGAGATCGTTGCCAGTGCCCCTGGACTGGCTTGTGCGGGTGGCACATAAAAGACACCATTTCGAGCGTGGCCGTTTTCGTGCGGGTGACACGTAAAAGCACCCACTACACTCTCTGAGTGGTTGGCGTTAGGAAGGGCATCCAGCTGTAGAAACTCTGCCAAATCAGACTGGAGCCTGGTGTTGCCATCCGGTTTCACCAGTCCTCAGTCAAATCGTCCAACCCATGCTAGCATGGAAAGCGGACGTTAAACGATGATGATGATGATGATACCTATACCTATATGTGTGCACACACATATACACCCAAAACAGGCTTCTCTATCAAATTCACTCACTAGGCAATTGCCAGGTCAGGGTCATAGTAGAAGACACTTGCCCAAGTTGTTGCATAGTAGAATTGAAGTCAAAACCATGTGGTTGTGAAGCAAACTTCTTAACCACACAACTATGGTTGCATCTATATGAGCACAGCAAAACAAAAAACACTTTGCACATTTTCTGTTCTACAAGAATCTGAACCAAGGAAATCAACCAAATTGACTACAAAAAGATTTGCTCTATAAAGCTGTATTTAAAATGTAAGGCATTTGATTGTCATTCATTGCTCCACATCAGTGAAAAGATATGACATATGTCAATGAGATTAATAACAGGAAAAGTCAATCTCAGCAAACATGCTGTCTTGGAATTCCATTAGCTGTTCAAAAGAGACTATTCATATTAAATTATTTAATAATCAATGTTATAAGATTACAAGACAGCAAAATTTCTTGCACCAGTTCCGTTGTTTACTAATTGAAGTTGGCAAGACAAAGACTGCTAACAGCCAACCAATTCCATTATTAAATATTAAAACATTATTGGAAGGTCAATATTTGAATGGCACTAAATTAGGAATAGGCTTCGTGATATGTCAATGCAGTTGCCAGAACCTCTACACAGTTGATTGTTCTGCTAGGAATAGCAGTCAATTTTCTTTGAAATCATCTACCACTTTACAAATAAACTCGTGAGTTAATGTGGTCCTAGGTATATTGCACCTAGAAAAAGATAGAACTTTGAAAGCTGGAATACCTTTGGTTATGCACACTTGTTCAATCAGATCTGATCTGAGACTAAACAGCAAGAACCGTCAGGCATGACATTTAAAATCCTACTTGAAAAGAACACTCTGTGTTTATCTGTTAGATACCTTAGTAAAATTCCAAGTGTCAGATAAAGAGTGATTTTGCTCAAAAGAGGAAATAAGGGAATGTGCAAAGCACTGCAACAAGTTGTATTGTCAATAGTTTGCAAATATCATCTCACCTGGTTGTCGTTGTGCAAGTTTTGCAGACATTCAAACCAACTTTTCCAGTGTCAATTGAAAGGACAATGTTCAAGACTGAAGTAGGACCAACACAGTTAGTTGTGAGAGACATCTTAACAGATGAAGAAGCACTGGTTACCCCTACTGTGTTTCATGGTTCAGGACCTTACATTAACCACTTCACTCAATCTGCCTTTTCAGAATGTCATCTCCCTTCTAATCTTTGTTTTTTCCCATAGGCATTGACTTTTGAAGTTGAATATAAATTGCTTCAGTCTCAGTAGGCATACGAAAGGTATGAGTGTAGCCACTTCCTTCTCATGAAGTCATTTGAAAAAAAAGGTTCTGTTTGAACTTGGATTCATGGAGCATTGTGTCACTAAGATTCAACTACCATGACTCAAATAATGCTACAATTTGTTTCTCTGAAGCCCACCGAGTGTTGCACTCATTTTCATCCCAAGACTTTTGCATTTTTTTCTCTCTTCATCCACTTTATTCGCATAGTATTGGCTTCAACAGGTCTCACGGCAATGGGATCAATTATGTCTTTTACCAATGTCCTAACATTATCAATTGTTTTTTGATCTTTGTGTTATAGATGTAGCATGTGTGTGTGGTGGCAAAAGTGTAGAATTCATCAATAAACTCCTTCCCCCCACCTCTCTCTTTCTCACACATACCTTCTTAGCCAGCCAGTTATGATATGAAATGAGCTTGTAGTTATGTCGTCAGGTAATGGTCAACATGCTGTTAAAAGTTGCAGTGTTTCTTAGTCCAGGGATGTGGATAAGCGGTTTAGGCAATATACTGCTAACCTAGTGGATTCTTTCAATCACTACTATTAAAACAGTTTTATCTTAGCTTATCTCTCTCTCTCTCTCTCTCTCTCTCTCTCTCTCTCTCTCTCTTATACACACACACCCTCCTCATCATGTGTCCTTTCCAAATTTGAGATGAGGGGTTGTAATTTGAGGGAAATTTGACTGCTATTTCTAGCAGGTTGAGCCACCATGCCAGTACTATTATTGGCTTAAAGTAAACTTGGTTGTTTAATTCCAGGTCAACTCTTATTGGGTAGATTATGATGAAAGGCATGCTAGTCATAAACCTTGTTTTCATTACATTATTTTCCCTCTTGTTAGGATCTATGTTGTCCATTATATTCTTTAAGGCAGTGTGATGTGATTTGTAACAAATTTGGCTGCTATTTCCAGCAAACATCTAGAGGCTCCCTTATTCAACATCATATCCAGTTAAAAATGACTGTTCCTTCTCACATACACACACATACACATACATTTTCTATTTCATTCTTTCAGAAAAGTAATTGTTGAAAGAGGTGGGGATCAGGTACGAATTACTTTTATTTCATTACTTCAGAGAGGTGGTATGTCTGTGTAAGAATTAATTAGAAATGGTGTAATAGATGGTTGGAGGAAGAGTTAGTAGCACTTTGGTTGCATATGTAGATATAATTACTTAAGCTGTGAGGATTACAATGTTTTTCCAGCCCAGCTGAGAAGCTGTTACATTGATCTGTGTAATTCGATAGTATTGTCAAAAATGTATTTGTTGGATGATATCTGTTTTTAAGCTTGTGTCACATAAATCTTAGTTTTGGCTTATTTATAGAACTTTTATTCAAAAAGATGATGTAATAGTAAATATAACATTTCAACTGAACAGGTCAGATGACTAAAGAACTGTCAAAAGGTAGATATAGAGAGAGCAAAAACAATTATTATTGTAGTATTGATGATGATAACGGAAATGACAACGTGTTTACAATTCATAACAACTGTCACACCAGGCAAATCAACTCTACAAGGTAGACTAAACAAATAGTGTGACTAAAAACCTTTCCACAGTATTAAAGCTTAAGAAATAGAGTAAGATTCATTTGAAAATAATAATGTTAGTTTTTACCTAGATATATGAAATACTGGAAGCTGGCTGCATATTGCATATAAAGGATTTTACATATCAATTATTCCTTTCTATTATAAGCACAAGGCCTGAAATTTCGGAGGTGGCCAGTTAATCAGATCAAATCCAGTACACAACTGGTACTTATCTACCCCCAAAAGGATGAAAGGCACTGTCGACCTCGGTGGAATTTGAACTCTGAACATAACAGCAGATGAAATACCACGAAGCATTTCGCCTGACGTGGTAACGAGTCTGCCAGCTTGCCACCTTGGTTTTACATATTAGTTATATAAACCATAGACTTCTTTTTTATATCATGTACTTTGGACCAATTTACAAATATATATTTAATCTTTTTTTATGGTGGTAATCAGATATATCCACTCAAAATTTCATTACTCTTAACTGCAGAAGCAGTTTTATGTACCAGTCTATCTTTTGTTGAGTAATGTCAACTTTGAAACTAATTTTTGTTGAGATGTGTCAAGTTTATTGAGTCAGTTGAAAATACTAATTCTGTCTTTTATGAGATATTTAATATGAAATTTAGTTTTGCAGTTAAATGGTTAAAGACCTACTCTCGAATCACTCAAGTTATATATATATATATATATATATTATTCTTTTATTTGTTTGTCATTTGACTGCAGCCATGCTGGAGCACCACCTTTAGTCAAACAAATCAACCCCAGTACTTATTCTATCGGTATCTTTTGTCGACCCGATAAGCTATGGGGCCGTAAACACACCAACATCGGTTGTCAAGCGATGGTGGGAGAACAAACACAGACACACAAACATATACATATACATACAGGCTTCTTTCAGTTTACGTCTACCAAATCCACTCACTTAGCTTTGGTCAGCCTGAGGCTATAGTAGAAGACACTTGCCCAAGGTGCCACACAGTGGGACTGAACCCGGAACCATGTGGTTTATAAGCAAGCTACTTACCCCACAGCCACTCTTACGCCTATAAATAAATATATATATATATATATAGTAAGTTTAAAGCTCTTTGCTCTAAATTTTTATTGAAGTGGCTCTTTTTCATTTAGAGTTGTCAGTTTTTTTCTTCTTCTCGAGACTAAAATAACTACAGTGCAGAAGGCTTCAGTTAATATCACACTCTTTTCACAATTTATACTGTCAGCATTATAATAAATAGACTGCTTCCTCTATCTTGGTTCTTCTATATATATATATTGTTTTTACATCCATTTGTCCATGTTAGGATGGTTTTGATGAGTACATCCTTATGTATGTATTATTGATTAGTGCTTTGCTTTTCCATCTAAAACAGCAGCTATATCAGTAGGTGCTAATTAGTCAGGTTTTTGATTAAATCAAACTGGGTTTGATAGTTAGCATCATTTATCAGTTTGCAGTAAGTGTTTCTATTTAGAGATAAGTCTAGTGTGAAATAAGTATGTGCTTAAATTTTTTATTTATGCTTTAAGCAGAAGAGGATCGCATTGCTACTATTCTTTCTTTCACCTAATGGCTGTGTTTGACACTTTACATACAACATTAAAGGAACGACTTACACATGTTATATCAACAATAGTTAGCAGTATGTATTTAAATAATTATTTTTATTATTTAGACAAGAGGGAAAGTAGTGCCCATAACCCTTCACAGAGCTCTGCTAAAGGTTCTCAAGGTATCAAATTGTGGTGTTATGTTATTCATTTGTTTTCATGTCTGTTTTTCCATGCCAGCTTGGGTTAGATGAACATGATATTGTTTATATTATTATACATTTACCCTTCCCCCTACTCAAAATATCAGACAAATACTTGAGTCAAATACTTCCCTTCAAAGTTGCTGCCTCAGTCTTTGTGCTTGTCCCCCACCACCACTTACAACTGGTGTTGGTTTGTTTACATCCCTACAGCATAGCAGTTTGGTGTTTAGCAAAAGAGACAAATAAAAAAAGTATCATACTTAAAAATAATAAGTACTGGGGGGGGGGGGGGCGACTTGTTGGGCTAAACCTTTTGAGGTGATGCTTCAGCATGGCTGCTGTCCACTAAAACAAGTAAAAAGATAAAAAATAATAAAAAGATGTTTGTGATTAAACAAGATCTGGTTGCTGGCTCAAATATAATCATGTATTTTTCTATACTATTTTCTATCATTCATATGACATAGTCCAATCCCCACTGACTGTTTAATAGAATACTTTACATTTCATTTCATTTTCTGGTTAAAAGCAATTATTGTTTAATGTAAATCACAGGGTGATAGTTCAGATCCAGTTTGAAGTTCAATTTTCGGTATTGTATTTATGAAAAGAATTTTTTTTCTCCTTTAATCCGTTTAAATCAGCACGTTATTAAAGCATAGTGTGAAGGTTAAAATATAGTTAAAGTATATTCTACATTGTTGTTTCATTCCTCCCGCTCCACAGATCACCATCATCTGTGAAGACATGTTTCTTTTGAATCTTTTAGTTAAGAGGAAAAACAGTGCCTATAACTTTTCACGGTCTTTGCAAAATTAGTGGAACAAAGAAATCCTCAAGATGGAAACCTGGCTCAAATGCTTGTGCCAGAGTAGACTTTGCTAAAGATACTCTAGGTGGTGGTGGTGGTGTTTTGTTGCTCTACCCTAAAAATAAATGAAACTCTTCTTCCAAATGATAGGAAAAGGAAGATGGCATGTGTGATTTATTCAAAATTAATGAAAAGAAATTGTTAGGCTGCATTAGTGTGAATCAGGAATTCAAAATATGAAGGCATTTCTGACAATAAGTAAATAAATAACCTAAGTCTATTGGTTGGTAATGCGACCTGGCTTCATAGTGAAATTTGGTAGAAAAAAAAAATAACTCTGCTGCACAGCAGATGCTGATTTAATCTGTATCAAGAGAAATGGCACCAGTTTAAATAGACATCCCTGATGAAAACCATTTATGTATTTTTTTCATACAATACTAAATTCTTCAAATTCATTTGGCTTACTTATTGTGCTTTGAGACAAATGAAAAGAAACTGTTAGAAACAAAAAGGGATAAACTTCCTTTTGGTTCATGTTCTTTGATTTCCAACTTATTTCTGAAGGGATTTATATCATGCCCACATGTATGATGTTTATATTTAGGGATAATATATTCGCCAAATATATAAAAATTAGTGAGGCAATTTCTTCTCAGTCCCTCAGCTTGCTAGAAAAAGCAGTCAAACCTGTCTCATATCACACCATACCATCTAAGCGAAAATGTGATATTTCATAATGTAGTTCTAGATAAAAATGATGTGGTCATGAATAGAATTCTTTTGATTATAATTCTGATCAATTTAGAGCCTGACTTTAAACTATAAAAAAACAGCATGAACTGTATATATTGGAAATGCCATTATGAAAGGCTGCTGAATGTGGAGAATGAATGGGAAGAGGAGAGCCTGCCCAGTTGAGGGACCAGCTACCTGAATCGATAACACCCTGGTAGATAAAGCAATCAAGGATATGAAGTCCGGAAAAGCCCCCAACCCATCAGAAATCACTGCTGAGATGCTTAAGATAGCTGGTGGTGTGGGTTATCGTCTAGTCACCCATATTGTAAATTAGGTAGTTCAAGAAAGAGTCATACCCAATGACTGGTGTAGCAACACCATAGTCAACTGCTACAAAGGTAAAGGTAATTGCTTTAGATAGAAATAACTACAGGGATATCTGACTGCTGAATCAAGTGATGAAGGTCATGAAGAGGGTCATAGCCCAACTAATTAGGGAGAGAGTCAGCCTAGATGAGATGCAGTTCAGTTTTGTGCCAGGTAGAAGCACCACTGATGCTATATTTCTGGTAAGGCAACTGCAGGAGAAATACTTAGCCAAAGATAAACCCCTATACTTAGCTTTTGTTGACTTGGAGAAAGCCTTTGACAAAGTCCCCTGATCCCTTATCTGGTGGGCGATGCAGAAACTAGGGACAGATGAGTGGTTGGTAAGAGCTAACAGGAATGCTGTCAGTTAGGTAAGGGTCGGCAATGAGTATAGTGAAGAATTCCAAGTAGAAGTAAGGGTTCACTAAGGATCAGTCCTCAGCCCCCTCTTATTCATCATAGTCCTCCAGGCAATAACAGCTCCTGTATGCTGATGACCTTGCTCTCATAGCTGAATCACTACCAGAACTAGAGAAGAAATTTCAGGTGTGGAAGCAAGGTTTAGAAATGAAGGGCATTAGAATCAATGTAGCAAAAACCGAAGTCCTAGTGAAACATGGGCCATGACTGTTGAGGACATACGTAGGCTTGAAAGAAATGAAGCTAGTATGATTCTCTGGATATGTAATGTCAGTGTGCATACACAACAGTAAGTACCCTGAGAGAAATGTTGGACATAAGAAGCATCAAATGTGATGTGCAAGAGAGATAACTGCACTGATATGGTCATGTATTGCGTATGGATGAGGAGACGTGTGAAGAAGTATCACTCCATAACAGTGGAACGAACTTGTGGAAGAGGGAGACCCAGGAAGACATGGGATGAGGTGGTGAAGCACAACCTTTGAACTTTGGGCCTCACAGAGGCAATAAGAGACTAAGACCTCTGGAGATATGCTGTGATTGAGAAGACCTGGCAAGTAAAGTGAGATCACAGCTGTAGCCTATACCAGTGTCGCATGACCAGACCATTTAAAAAGTACCTTTGAATCGTCGGGTGACACACCGTGCTTGAGGGGACCTATTGAGTCAAGTAAAATCAAAATCAGAATCTCAATGAAATCAAAATCAAAATGGAAATTGTAGTTGTGGCCGATGCCAGTACTGCCTGACTGGTTCCCATGCTGGTGGCACGCAATAACCACCATTCATGTTTGGGTCGATGCCAATGCTGCCTGACTGGCTCCCTATGCTAGTGGCACGTAAAAAGCACCATCTGAATGTGGCCGATGCCAGCCCCCCCCCCCCCCCCCCGGCTCCTGTGCCAGTGACTCGTAAAAAGCACCATCCAAACGTGGCCGATGCCAGTGCTGTGTGACTGGCTCCTGTGCCGGTAAAAAGCATGCACTACACTCTCAGAGTGGTTGGCGTTAAGAAGAGCATCCAGTTGAAAAAGCCTTGCCAGATCAATTGGAGCCTGGTGCAGCCTCCTGGTTTGCCAGTCGCCAGTCAAACCGTCCAACCCATGCCAGCATGGAAAACGGACACTAAGCGGTGATGATGATATATATAATGAGGTAGTGAGTTCGATTCCCGGACCAAGCTGTGTTGTATTCTTGAGCAAGACACTGTATTTCATGTTGCTCCAGTTCACTCAGCTGTAGAAATGAGTTGCAACGTCACTGGTGCTAAGCTGTATCAGCTTTTGCCTTTCCCTTTGATAACATTGGTGACATGGAGAGGGAACGCTGTTATGCATGGGCGACTGTTGGTTTCCTATAAACAAATTTGCTCAGGCTTGTACCTTGGAGAGGAACTTTCTAGGTGCAATCCCATGGTCATTCATAATCAAAGGGGGTCTTTATCCTTTTATATATATATATATATATATATATATATATTTGTGTGTGTATATTGTGAAGAGCATCCTGTAAACATAAGATTATTCTGAAATGAAACAAAGCTAGATAATGAAAGTATATTATTCCATTGCTTCTATTCCCTTGAAGTCCACAAATTAAAATCTTGGATAAAAATTGAAATTAATTCTATTTTGTTATATGGCAATGATCTTGTCTTTGGGAAAGCAGAAGGAATCAAAACAATATGTATTTGATTTTATGGCACATATGAAATTGTGAAAGTTCTCTTATTTAATAATTTTTTTTTTCCCCTATTAATAATGCTTAATTGATCTTGGGTTGGGTGCTTCTAATTCTACTAACTACCACCTCCCTGTTTTATTTCTAGACGGAGTCGTTCGAATGTATGTACCACATGCTTGACTGTCTCCGGTTTTTTAGTCTTGGTAGCTTGTCTTGTTGCCTGTGGAACTCTGCTTTGGATGCATTTTGCACTACGGAAAAATTTGGACTACTTTCAGAAAAAATTAGAAACAGGTAAAGTTTGTCTTTTACCAAATCTGCCACCTCAGCGATACACTTTTCTTCCTCATTAACAGCATGCTTTCTTTCTAACTGCACACTTTGTATGCTTTTACTTGTTTTTCAAACATTCCGTTGGGTATTTTTGTTTTTTTTTTGTTTCTATTTTCGTTTTTGTAACACTTGTTACTGTTGTTTATCTTAACTATAGCACTATTTCAGAAGAAAATAAGTGAAGTATGTGATTCGAACATATTTTTGTTGAATTTTCAGAAACAAAAAAAAGAATAATGGTGTTAATTTAAACTTTTATTTTACATCGTCTCTCTCTCTCTCTCTCTCTCTGTATGTATTTTTTTTTATGTTCCTTTATAATAAAAACAGTTTTACACTAATCTGATGGGTTACTCTATACATTTTTGTTAATTACAAATCTTTTATTCTTAAACAAGAATGTTGTTAACAGTGACTTTGAAGTTTTGGCCAGCTAAGCCATTGTCTGACTGTAGTCTGATGATGGCTTAGCAGGCCAAAATTTTGAAGCCAATGTCAACAACATTCTTGTTTAAGAATAATATATATATATATATGATATAAAATTTTGTTTACTTTCAGTAACATAAGTGATCTTAATTTTAAGACTTGTTGTTTAACCCTGAGTTGGCCTTAGTTTAGTAGAGCTGTAATCAAAGACATCTTAGCCATAATTATCTTGTTTGTATTTTTCTAAGTACAATTTATCTATAATCGACCCTGGACTACATTATTGAATCTGTATTATTAGGAGTGTCCTGTCAGAATTGCATTGCATTTCCACTTTCCCCACCTTACTTGACCTGGTTAGTCTTCATTACGTCACCACCCTCATCACCCATTTCAACCAAGCCCTCCTGCACACTCACTGGTTTTTTTTTTTCTTCTTCATTTCCCCACACAAACTGCTCCACATTGCTCTTGAACTTAGTCACTTCATCAGTAGTAATTTTGAACCTAAACAACTGTATATTTTCTTCCCCTCTGAAAGAGGACAAATGTCTGAAACAAGGAATTAACATTTTTAGAGCACAACATTTATTCCACTGTTTTATTATTTACACTGTCCAATGTATTATTTCTTTATAAGATGGCAGGGTGTGATTTTTGAGAAGTATTTGGCTACTATTTTTCACAAGACCATATAGAAACCCTTTGACTTGTAATTTCAAGATATGTTCAATATTGTGATGAATTGTTTTTTTTTCTTTTCTTTTATTATTTAATCATTTCTGTTCATTAATGCAATTTTAGAGGGTTTTTTTGTCATAGCTTTCCTTTTACTGCACTTACCTGAGTTAATCAGGTATGCAATGTTGGAAGTATTACCTTACTGCTGTTAGAATTAATCATTGTACCTTGATGTGAGGTCAGTCTTTGTTGATTAGTAAAAGAACTTTCGTTAACCTGTTACGTAGTTTTAACATCAATACCAGGCACTTCATTGCTTCAGTGGACCCCATTCAGTTGCAAACATTCAGGCCAAGTCTCTGGTTCAAGAATTCCTTTCTCTTTCCTTCCCTCTAATCTTGGAAGCCCTGTAAAGAAAGAATCATGGACTTTACCTTTCCTCCTGAGTAAAAAATTAAAAACAAAAAAAGTTTGTTCACCTCATTTTTTTTCTCCACTTCTATTGTGGTGGTAGTGGTACTAACCTTTGACTTTGCTACTTGAGAATCTGTTCTCTGAAAGTGAAATTGCAAGTCTATCTTGCTACAATGTGAACTTAGTTTCCTGAATTTCAAATATTCTGCTATTTTAATACTGGAGGCATCTCAAAGTTTAGCTCTGTTGTCATCATATCATTATTGAGATAGTTGAGAGCAAGACTGGACATGCAATGTTCTGCAGCTGGCTTATTGTATTCACTTTAAGTCTTTGAAATTGATTTGTCATCTTATGCCATTATTATACAGAACTTCTAAATTCAACTGAACACATTCTCACTACAAAGTTAGGAACATGTTCTCACACAAAAATAACAGAAACTTTGGTTATTACTTCTTTAAATACTTTTTAAAGCAATACTTTGTGCAGTAACTGTCTTTTAGCAAACTTGTGTTCATCCCTAAGATAATGACTCACACTGGTTCAAATAAAAAAGGATTAAACAAAATGGGACACAGGGGTGCTGTGTGGTTAAGAAATTTGTTTCACACCATGTGGTTCTGAATTCATTCCCAATGTTTTCTACTATAGCCTTGAGTTAATTAATGCCTTGTGAGTGAAATTTGGTTATCAGAAACTGTGAGGGAGCCCTCTGTGTATATGTGCTTATGAATGTATGTATGTGTATGTCTTTCACTGAAAGATGTAAACATTAGCTTGAAAGTTGATAAATCAATGCTTTAGAATAAAATGAAATTGTAATATACATTCCGCTCAAGTTGCGCAGATGCTTAAAATATAACTTCCACATCATAAATCTAGTGAATCTGCGATTAACCTAAACAAAAATTGTGACTAAAGATACTATTGTTCATAAAAATGTGATACAGAAAAAAGTAAAAAAAAACAATGTTTATATATTTAAATGTTATTTCTTTCTGTCCATTTATATAAGTCAGTATATACTAGACAGTTCAACAAATGTAAATATTTGCATTAAATGTATTTACAATAGACTGTTTGTTTTGCCTACTTGCTAGTTTAGTTACTTGAAAATATCCTTTACCCATTTTTGTCTGGAATGAGAGGAGCAAACAGGTTAACTGAAGACACGTTACAAAGACAAAGCTTTTAAATGTTGATCTTTGCATTGTATGTCCAACATATTTGAGTTCTCTTCTTTCTTATGGACACTAAAGAACTGTAAACTTCTTACCTTATCTGTAATAATGGCTTCTTAAAAAGGTACATGATCACACATTTGGGAGAAGGAGTGTGATTGCAATTGATTATATTAACCCTCAGTTCTTATATATTGTTTTATTAACCCTGGAAGGTTGAAACACACAATTAGTTTTGGCAGAATTTAAACTTAGAATATCAAGAAAATATCCTGCAGCTATTTGCTGCAAGGCATTTTGCTTGATGCTCTGCCTATCTAGCAGTTGTGAAACTGGCTTCCATCAGGAAGTGAATAGACAATAGTCAACTTTATCTTTACTTCTTCTTCACAGTAAACACTGTTTCTTCTCTTCACTTGAAATCAATATAATGCAAACAAGTTTCTTATGGAAATTACTTATTGGAAGTTAGCATTTTGATTTACAATGCTATGAGCTATTAGTTATAATTAAGTTACCTCAACCACCTTACACTTGAATAACCCGTCCACTTCTGTTATTCAATTATTCTTTTGTGTTTTTACTCATTACATTACCAGTGTTTTGTTTTCACTTTTGTTTTCCTATAAATACAGATTCTGTTTTGAGGTTTTTTTTTTCATGCCTTTCCTTTAATAGTACAATGTGGCACAAGCACTGTATTGTATGACGACAGTAGCCAAAGCAGGAAGATTAATAATGGCCTATGTTAGCTTGAATAAAAGTGGTGGGGGAGAACACTCCTTGAAATGGCACATGAGTACTGCCGTATATGTAACCTCTTACTCTTTCCCCATTTGTACATGGCAGTGAGGCTTATTGCTGGTTTCAGATGTTTACACCAAAATATCTGATTGTAGGTATGTTACTATATATGAACACAAACAGATTTGATCTGGTAAGCTTTAGCTAACTCTGCTCTGTAGATATTAATGCCATAACCATCTGGTTACCATTTCTGATGGCATATAAGATACACTTTTGCTTTTTCAATGTCTCAAAGTATAGCCATCGGTCTTATATGTGAAGTTGCTTTAAATACTATGATGGTTGGAATGGTGATCAGATGTTCATGTTTGGCTTTAAATTACACCTCAGTTATTTTACATTTGTACATCTCAAGTGCACATGTACAGTACTTGATGGAACTTGATATGTACATCTATAATATAACTGAGATGCAATTTAAAACCAAACTTGAACATCTGATCACGTTTCCAACTATCATAATCTTGTCATTAATGTTAAGATGCATTAATGCAGCTCTGAGATTTAGGATTTTAAATATATCACCCCATTTAAATACAAGTAGGGTATTTAAGGTAGGTTTGGCAACTAAATTCAAGCAACATGTTAAGTAACTATCCAGAAGCTTCTCTGTAAGCTGTGTCAAATGTATATATATATAACTGTGAAGATACAAGGTGTATTTATCATTTATTAATCTCAGAATGAGCAAATGTTACTTGAGCATGCAGCAGAGTCAGTCACTTTTACACTCCTTACTTTTAGAAATGTTATTCTTCATCATCATCATTAGATTGGTGAAGTAACCAAAAGAGCATCAAAGAAACACCTCTTAGTCTTTAGTCACCTGACACGATATTCTGAGATGCAAACTCTGCCAAAGGCATTGTTGTCTGTCACTCTTTCAAGTTGATAAAAGTATCTGATAATTCCAAGTATTAGTATAACATTTTAAGTTAACTACATCTTGCCTTTGAAATTTATAGTCACATACCAAAGTTAGAAACATATATTTAACATTTGTTTAATTATTCCGTCCTGGCACAGAGGTGTATGTATGTATGTATGTATGTATGTATGTATGTATGTATGTATGTATATATATATATATATATATATGTCAGTAAATAGTGGGGTTGTATTAACCGCACATGGAGAAATAATAGGAAAATGAAGAATAAGGCAGAATGCTAAGCTGGAAGCATATTTTAATAAAGATTTCTAACCGGCTTTCATTGCGAAGCAAATTTTCAAGAAGGAGAATGAAAATGTTTTTTACAAAGAAGTACAAAATGAAGAAAATAATATATAAAAAAAACAATATATAAAAAAATAAATATACCAATACATTATATTGTCTTTGAGCTTTTGAAGTTCAATGGTAGTTCATGTATATAATGGTTGGAAAAATAAGGATGCATGAGAATTGAGAGTTGTGTCAGGTTTAAAAAAAGGGTTAAAAGTTTGTGTTAAGCAGGAAGTGTGTGTAAGGGGAGACAAATGTTTTTAGTTGGAGTTATGAACTCTTTTTCAACAGGAAGTTTATGTCTAGGAACAGACATAAACTTCCATGACTTCAGAAGCAAGAAGCAAGTTGATGATGATGTTGACTGGAAAACTTAACACTACAGCCCATCATAACTTTGATACAAGCAATCACTAATATAAACAAATGTATATATGTATATAGACACACGCATGCATGATGCATAAATAAACAAATCAATAGATAACTTTTTAAGCTTCCATCTACCACATGCACACACAAGGCTTTAGTTAGCTCAAGGCTACAAAAGACATTTGCCTTAGGTATTGCACGTTGGGTCTGAACCCTGAACTACTTGGTTTGGAAACAAACTTCTTAACCACATAGCCATACTATATCATTTATTTAAATATCATTGAGGCCAGTCTTCTGAGAGGGAAAAAAATAATATAAAATGCAACTAGCTAGTAATCTTTCTTAAAATATGAGATGCAATATTAGTTGCTGATAAATTCTTGAAATAACTCTTACGCAAGCTATATGCTATTAACATGAATAAGTTACATTGCAGGATAAACTTATAAAAAGTACCATATTGATATGATATTCTCTGAATTTATATTTAACCTTTTCACTGTGAAATTACATTTCAAGGTTATTCCAGTAATGATGTTAAATATCTACCCCCCCCAAAAAAAAAGAACTGGTATTTTCTGCAAGTCACTTAACTAGCCTCAATAGAAAGTAGTTTCAAACATGACATTCCTCAACAAAAGATAGATTGAAATTTTGGGTGTTCCAAAAGTAGGTTTACAGTTACCACATAGGCACTTTAAATTCCTTTTAAAACATTTTATTACATTTATATTTCTATCTTTCAATTAACAAAATTAGCATAGAATAATGGTTTCATATATTTTTATAATTAAGATCTAAGCTGTTAATATATGAATGCAAAAGGCCACCCTGTATATGATTTTTATAATAAAAGGGTGAAATGTGTGCCAGTCAGCTTGGTTTTCAGCTGTCACTTTACAGGTAACATTTTAACAATAGTTATTTTCAAGTAACAATTGTTGTATAGGTCACTTCAGACAGAGAAAGAATACCCCACTGCTTCTACTTCATAGTTTTATTTTTCTCTTTCCTTTTCGCATTCCTTCTTTGGGATACAGCCAAGAGCAATATAATGACAGGCATTCCGACAGGTCGACCAGTTTTTCAGATTGAACAATTATTTCATTTCCATTAATCAGATCTACAGTTTAACAGGTACATGTCACTGGAGTGGAAGGAAACAAATTCATAGTTCATTGTGTGTGTGTAGAAAAAGCTAAAAAGTGGAATGAATGTTTAAACATCTGATATGAAATTTGTTCTAATATTTACATCTACATTATATTTTGATCAACTTGATCCCTCCATCACTGCCTACATGAATATTTCATCAACTTTTCCCCTAATACCAGGCTGGATTGAAATGTGCATATGTGTGTGTGGTTGCCCTTACATACAGGCTCATCCCTTGCAACCTGCTGAGTGTTCCTAATCTTGCGGGCTCATAGGTGTTGGTGCCATGAAAAAAGCACCTGTGCCACTGCTGCATAAAAGCACCCAATACACTCTGTAAAGTGGTTGGCATTAGGAAGGGCATCCAGCTGTAGAAACCATGCCAAAAACAGACAGGGAGCCTGAACAGGCCTTCAGCTGGTTAGTTCCTGTCATACTGTCCAACCCATGCATCTCTCACATATGAAGTTTACTTACTGCTAGTGTGTACTTTCTCATCATTTTAACATCCTCTTTTTCATGCTTGCATGGATCAAAGTTTTGTGAGGCAGATTTCCTACAGCTGAATGCCCTTCCAATTGCTAACCCGTACCTGTTTCACTGCAAGGTAACATTTTCTCATGACCAGTCTTGTTCTCACAGAATATTAGGAATGAAAAACACAGCATGTATGACAGTGACATGCATTTACAACTTTTACACAATGTCAAGAAAAATAAACAGAGTGGCTGTGTGGTAAGTAGCTTGCTTACGAACCACATGGTTCCGGGTTCAGTCCCACTACGTAGCACCTTGGGCAAGTGTCTTCTACTATAGCCTCGGGCCGACCAAAGCTTTGTGAGTGGATTTGGTAGACGGAAACTAAAAGAAGTCTGTTGTGTATGTATATGTATATATATGTGTGTGTGTTTGTGTGTTTGCCCCCCCCCCCCCCCCACCATCTCTTGACAATCAATGCCAGTGTGTTTACGTCCCCGTAACTTACCAGTTCGGCAAAAAGAACCAATAGAATAGATACTAAGCTTACAAAGAATAAGTCCTGAGATCAGTTTGCTTCACTAAAGGCCGTGCTCCGGCATGGCCACAGTCAAATGACTGAAACAAATAAAAGAATAAATATGCATACACACAACAGATTTCTTTAAGTTCCTGGCTCCAAAATACACTCACAAAGCTTTGGTTGATTCAGAGCTATAATAGGAGACACTTGCCCAAGGTGTCACACAGTGAGGCTGGACCCATAACCATATGGTTGGGAAACAAACTTCTTAACTACACAACCATACCTGTGAATATGTGTGTGTGTGGTGTACATACATTCATGCACAAATGCATATACATGAAAAAAGTACTATCTGTCCAATACAACAACAGTGGTGATATTCTTGACACTATGATTCAAAAACATGAGAATAGAAAAGCACCAGGAAGTGACTTGTTCATCAGATATTGGTTAAAAAGAAATTTCCTTCTACTGAGAGTTGGAGTGAATATTTCATCAACTTTTACTAGCAACCTCACAATGGAGATACAAATTTAACAAAGCTTGTTGGCACTAGCAGAAACAAAACTGATACTTCACAGCAAAGCTATTCACACAGTGAAAAAGTAGTGGCTAGAATCTAATGCATTAAATATATAAATACATCCTGTCTGAGCGTATTCCTCCAGGCCCCTGTAACAATGTCCATCACAGCTTTTTCTCTATTAATGGAAAATTTGAAAAAGAAAGCCAGAACATAATATGCACGTGTGTGTGTCTAGGTATAATGTTACGAAATTCAAGTCAGTCTTTATTTATGCAAGTTTCATACTAAGTGTAGTTTGCAAATAAAGCAATATGTTACTGTAAGCAGGGCAGCTTAGTATGTATTGTCTGAAGTCCTTTACATACAAACCATTCTCAATGAGAAAATAATACTACTACTTGTTGTTGTAATAAGTTTGAATTTCTCCACTTGAGTACTTTCCTTTGTACTAGTCAAACACTGCTGCTGCTGCTGCTGCTACAACTGATGTGTTCGTACATAGTTATCATCATTAAGGTGGTGGATTTGCCGAGCTTTTAAAGCATCAGACATACTGCCTTGCAGTATATGTTCCAGCCTTATACAGTCTGATTTCAAATCCTGTTGTGGTTAACTCTTCTGTTCATCTCTCTGAAGTCAATAAGATAAAGTACCTGTCAAACACTAAGGTCTGTAGTATTGATTAAGCTCCTCCCTTTAAAAATTACTGGCCTTGTGACTGAGATTAGAAACAGTGGAGCTGGCAGAATTGTTAGAACAGTTGAAAAAATGTCATGTGGTATTTGTCCCAGTTCCTTACATTCTGAGTTCATATCCTCCCTTAGCCAACTTAGGATTGATAGAATAAAGTATAGGCGCAGGAGTGGCTGTGTGGTAAATAGCTTGCTTACCAACCACATGGTTCCGGGTTCAGTCCCACTGCGTGGCACCTTGGGCAAGTGTCTTCTACTATAGCCTCGGGTCGACCAAAGCCTTGTGAGTGGATTTGGTAGACGGAAACTGAAAGAAGCCCATCGTATATATGTATATATATGTATGTGTGTGTATATGTTTGTGTGTCTGTGTTTGTCCCCCAACATCGCTTGACAACCGACGCCCGTGTGTTTACGTCCCTGTAACTTAGCGGTTCGGCAAAAGAGAGCGATAGAATAAGTACAAGGCTTACAAAGAATAAGTCCTGGGGTCGAGTTGCTCGACTAAAGGCGGTGCTCCAGTATGGCCACAGTCAAATGACTGAAACGAGTAAAAGAGTCAAGTATTGGGATTTATAGTACTGTCTAGTCCCCTCCCCTCAAAATTGCAGGCCTTGTGGTGCCTAAATTAGAAACAGTTATTATCAGAAACGGAAGCTTCTTCAATTGTATGAGAGAGTATTCAGAAACCGGAATTTTCCAATGTTATTTTATTCACTTAGTTTTACATGTTTACACTTTTATTGTCTTCAAAGTATTCTCCATTTGAAGCAATGCATTTGTCCAGGCGCGTTTTCCACTACTTGAAGCAATGCTGGAACTCTTGTGAAGTGATACCTTTTAATGCCTCCATCATTGTTTCCTTCACCTCTTCCACATCTACAAATTCCATAGCACCAGCTTGCATCACCAGTGATGACCATTGAAAAAAGGTCTGGATCAACTTCCTACTGTTCTTTCAGCTCATGACACGCATTCAGTCATGACTGTTTTTGATCTTCCATGAGCAAGAGAGGCACAAATTTTGCTGCAACTCATTACATTTGCAATTTTTCGCTCAAAATACATTGGCAGGAACTCTAGGACACACCAGTCATATCAACAAGTTTCTCAATTGTTCAGTGACAGTCCTCCAAAATCAGTTCATGAATTTTCGTGATGTCTTCATTCATTTGGCAGATTGATGGTCATTGTGAATGAGCAATAAGTGACCATTCCTAAAGCATGAAAACCACTTGCAAACTTGTGTTTTGCTCATGACAGCATCCTTGTAAGCTGTTTGAAGCATGACAACTGTTTCTGCAACTGTTTTCCCCAGCAGTAAACAGAATTTCATGGAAGCATGCTGTTCCTTCATTTCAGCCATTGCAAAAATCGACAAACAAGGGAGAAACACTGCAAAACAAAGATGCACCATGTGGCAGTATGACTTCACCTGACAGTGCCAGTCAGTAGACTGATACCTGGGGCTTG
The DNA here is from genome assembly GCF_046866305.1 of Octopus bimaculoides. NCBI lineage: Eukaryota > Metazoa > Mollusca > Cephalopoda > Octopoda > Octopodidae > Octopus > Octopus bimaculoides. Next base: position 52,805,769 of record NC_142935.1, read on the forward strand.
CATCAAGTGGGTTCTAGCAGTGGAAACCTGAACTACCATGGGTTTGTCCCACAGAGAGCGTTTCTGGTTACTTTTGGGTACCCCCTCATATCTTTAAGTTTCACATTGCTGGTTATTCATTTGAAGTAGTGTGACTGTAAAAATAATAACATAACCAAACATACCACATTGAAATATGATTGATTGTTGAGATTTGACTGATTGATGAAAATCTGCTAAAAAAATGTCACATATTCAATTTTCAAATGTCATCTATAGGAAATGTGAACTATTCATCTATTCACATGCAAATACATATGATATTTTCATGTCTTTAGTAAACATACAAAAAACAACAAAGGTATGCATTCTAAATTCATATCAGTTGCAGCATTCCTTGCTTTCATTGTCTTCTACGATACTGAATCTATGAAAATATCATGTTTTGACATATGAATAGACAGATGTTTGATGCATTTTCTAATGGTTTTCCAGCAACCAATTGAATTGTGATGATTAATCGTATTTCAATGCATTTACAAATATTTTTACTTATATATTGTCACACTACTTTTGTCTTCCAATCATTTGAATAATCAACATGAAATTCAATTACAAAAAACTTCAGCTTCTAATAAAATATTTACCCTACTAATAGAATAAACTCTCTCTTTAATACTTCGTAAACACATTCACAATCTATATCTATTTACCTGCCTAACATTTGTGTGTGTGTGTGTGTGTGTGTGTGTGTGTGTGTGTACATGATGGGCTTCAGTAGGAATTCCGTCTCCTGATTTTACTTACAAGACATTGAACAGCCTGGAGCTACAGTAGAAAACACTTCCCCATTGTGCCATGTATTGGAATGAATCTGAAAGCATGCAGTTGTAAAGTGAACCTCATATATATATGTGTGTGTGTGTACATATATGCGTATATATATGTGTATATATGTGTCATCGTTTAATGTCTGTTTTCCATGCTGGCATGGGTTGGGTTGTTTGACTGAGGCCTGAAAAGCCAGTTAGTGTACTTACTTGCTTGCCCTGAATATTAATATATATATATATATATATATATATATATATATATATATATATATATATATATATCATCATCATCGTTTAACATCTGCTTTCCATGCTAGCATGGATTGGACGATTTGACTGAGGACTGGTGAACCAGAAGGCTGCACCAGGCTCCAATCTGATCTGGCAGAGTTTCTACAGCTGGATGCCCTTCCTAATGCCAACCACTCTGAGAGTGTAGTGGGTGCTTTTACGTGCTACCGGCGTGTATTTGTATATATGTGTGTATATATGTGTATATATATATGTGTGTGTATGTATATATATGTGTATATATATATATATGTGTGTATGTATATATGTGTGTGTATGTATATATGTGTGTATGTATATATGTGTGTATGTATATATGTGTGTATGTATATATGTGTGTATGTATTTATGTGTGTATGTATATATGTGTGTATGTATATATGTGTGTATGTATATATGTGTGTATGTATATATGTGTGTATGTATATATGTGTGTAAGTATATATGTGTATATGTATATATGTGTGTATGTATATATGTGTGTATGTATATATGTATATATGTGTGTGTATGTATATATGTATGTATATGTGTGTATATATGTATGTGTGTATAATATGCATGATGTATGTGTGTAGCTGTATATCTTTTATGAATATACAAAATGTGAAGAACAGGGAAATGAAAAGCCAAAAACAACTTCTGAGAATGCTTCCAAACAGTAATACATTACACAATATTTATTTTGCCCAAGTTGCACAGATACTCTCTTGCTATTATTGTGTCAGAAATTCAAGAGATTAATAATTGGAAGTCGATTGTCAACAACTCTATTCTTACACCAAATGTGATGAAAAATAATTTTTTTTATTAAAACACAAGCTCTTCTTTGAATAAAATTTGCTAGTCAGAATACGTCAGAGGTGAGAGAGACTGTTTCTGCTCTAATTAGTAAAATTTCAGTTTCTGATCTCAGTTTTTGTATATTGTTACATATTATATGACGTCAGCAATCATGGAAAGATTCCTGTTATTCTTTCTTTCTGTCTTTACATTTGAGCTGAAAGTAATCTAGTTTCTAACTCGGGTAAGCTATTAATGTAGTGTTTAGTTTACCTGGCTTAGGTGAAAGAAGGAAGACAGTATGACTGCATTGTTGAAGTTTAGTTTGAGTATTTTGTTAAACAGCAAAAGCATTTTCTTACACAACCAGAACTGAAGAAATAGGAAAAGTAGATTTTGCATGCACTCACTCATGCATGCGCGCGCGCACACACACAAACACACAGTGTGTGTAAAAACATTTAAAGACAGATTGAATACTGATTACATGTATTGATAGTTTGTTGCTAGTTCCTTCTGATTCACTTTCAAATATCGTTTGTATCTGTATCATTTTAGTTTTAAGACGTACACACACACACACACACACACACACACACACACACACATTGACATAGATAACTGGTTAAGAAGTTTACTTCTCAAATCCAGAGGTGTTAAGGCAGATCCCACTCTGCAGTGCTCTGGGTAAGTGTCTTCTACCATGGTTATAAGTTGAGCAAAGCCTTGTGAATGAACTGGGGTAGACAGAAACTGGTGTGATGGCCTATCCGTCAGATGGTAGGCAACTGTAATTCAAAGGGTTGCAATAATGACAATAAAGGGAGGGAGAGAGTAATAACAGCTACATGTTTGCTGGTAGGAGAGAGATCAAGTGATAGTCATATAAATAGTCGATAGTAAAAGAGGGTGATGGATGACCTGGAGGAAAGAGAATGAGGATTTGCAATACAGGCAAGTAATGTTAGATGGTAAGACAGGGTAAGCGTTGCTTAGTCATGGAGTTAAGGTGATGGTAGGAGTGAGTGTCCAAGAGTGATGAATGTTAGTAATGAATGACCTGGGAGACAGAGAGAGAGAGAGAGAGAGTAATAGTGTGAGAGAGTGGTGTATCTGATATCAATTGCTCTAATACAGTACCTCATTACCAAGAGAGAAAGAGAGGTAGAGTATTACAGATGGTGGACTTTGGAGTTGAATATGGAGAGATCCAAATCCAGCAGGATTTCTACAGGTAGATCAACATCATCGTTTAACGTCCACTTTCCATGCTAGCATGGGTTGGACGATTAGACTGAGGACTGGTGAACCAGTTGGCTACACCAGGCTCCAATCTGATTTGGCAGAGTTTCTACAGCTGGATGCCTTTCCTAACACCAACCACTCCGAGAGTGGAGTGGGTGCTTTTACGTGCCACCAGCACGAAGGCCAGTCAGGCGGTACTGGCAACGGCCATGCTCAAAATGGTGTATTTTACGTGCCACCTTCACAGGAGCCAGTCCAGCAGCACTGGCAACGATCTGCCCTTCCTAAATACCAACCACTTTACAGTGTGTACTGGATGCTTTTTTTCAAGGCACAAGCAATAGTGAAGTCACTAAGTACTCACAAGACAAGGCCCCTCAATTGAGTAGGGTGTAGTATTAGAAGATGTGGAAGTATTATTGCTGGACAAGAACAGGTTTTGTCTTTCATCTCACAAGGTGTCCATTGATCGCCTTCCTCTGGCTTGTTAGGGTTGCTGGTTTAGTCACTGACGACCCAACCATGCAGCAGATTGTACTAAGTTACATTCTACCAGTGGCTGGGCATTACATTCTTAATCCTTTAGCATTCAGATTATTCTGTCAAATCTAATGTTCATTCATATTGTTTTGAACTCATCAGCTTTGAGATTTCAACAATTTGATAATTTATTTTTTAGATTGACATTATAAGGTAGGTGTGAAAGGTCACACTGGGCCCTTTTGGACATAAAACGGGTCGAATATTTGGGCCTGATATGGCTGGGTTAAATGCTAAAGGGTTAAACTACCAGAGACTCTATATACCTATCTACACTAGCATACACACTAGAGCTATCTAAATTTTCTACCCTTGTATCCAGGCTTGTCCCTTGCAACCCTCTCCAGCAGAGCATTCCTAATTTTGCGGGCTTATAAGTGCTGATGCCACATAAAAATCACCTATACTGGTACTGTATAAAAGTACCCAGTGCATTTAAGTGGTTGGCTTTAGGAAGGGCATCCAGCTGTAGAAACCATGTCAAAACATACGGAGCCTGAACAGCCCTTCAGCTTGTCAAACTGTCCAACTCATGCCAGCATGGAAAACAGATATTAAGTGATGATGATCTGCTTTAGTCACTACATAATTACCTCCCTATTCAACCACAGACACTCCCCCACAAAACTATATCTTTTCACTGACATAGACACCAAACACTAAACTACCTCTGTATACAACTGTAGACACTACTGGCTAAGTTATATCCTACATTATGAACCAATGAAGGAGCCTTTGCTAAAAATAACAACCAAATTTCCTTCATCGCAATATTAACTTTAAAATGGAAAGGCACATTGGGTAATATAATCTTAATAAGCAAAAGAACTGGGTAGTCATGGCTGGAATGCCTTTGATCATAATTTTGCTAGATTTACTGACCTTGGGTTTAACAACAACCATAGAAACTATGTAACTAATGGTCAAAATGTATGGGAGTCTTTCCTTATCAGTGGGAAATATTTCAATAGATGGATGTACAGAGAGTGAGAAGTTTCAATGAGAGGTTGAAGTGAGAGATAAAGAGCTAGAAGGGGAGGGGGAAGACACATTAGCTGTAATAGCTGAGAGGGTATAATGATTTATAAAGTTTTCTTTCAGACTTATCATTTTTTCTATCTCTTTCATAGACTGCTTAGACATAAACTGAATATAATCAATACGTCCATATTGATTATGTTTATAAAAAATAAAAAATAGATTTCAATTGACTGCTTAGTCTGACATACACACATACACACACACACACACACCTGCAACATTATCACTCATATACACAAGTAAAACTCCTATAATCTTACTTTTATAGATTAATAAAATGTCTTATTCTTTAAAACAATAGCAGCGGTTTCATTGAGGAAGTGCTTAATAATTGAACTTGTAATTCTATTGTCTTGGAATTGTGTCTTGCTTGATCAATGCAGCTTAAAGAATTTACCCATATTAGCAGCTCTGGCAATTCTAAGGGAATAATAGTGCAGTAATTGTATTGTTAGTGTTTCACACTAGAGTTTGCACACCAACAGTTTCTTGTGTTAGTCTCACCAATTATTTATTTTATCACACACACATACTCTCTCTCTCTCTCTCTCAGTCACTATTTGTTCTCTCTATCTCTCTCTCTCTCATCTGAAACTTTGTGTTGTCACAGCTTGTATTGACACAACTATCATTAACCATTCTAATAACCACCAACCTACTAGAAATATCAACTAAACATCCCTGCAAATCACACCCTACCATCTTAAAACCACTGCACATTGATATATCATCATCATTATTTAAAGTCCTCCTTCCACTCTGGTATGGGTTGGTTGGTTTGACAGGAGCTGGCCAGGCAGAAGACTGCGCCATACTTCTGTGTCTGTTCTGGCATTATTTTTGCGGCTGCATGCCCTTCCTAACATCAACCACCTTGTAGAGTTGGTTGGCTTATATATATATGCTGAGACCCCCTTCGGTCATGACTGACCATGGGATTGCACCTAGAAAATTACCCTCCCAGGCACAAGTCCGGGCAAGGTTGTTTATGGAAGACCAGCAGTCGCCCATGCATACCGGTCTCCCCTCTCCAAGTCACCAGTGTTATCTAAGGGAAAGGCAAAGGGGCCGATACAGCTTGGCACCTGTGATGTCGCAACTCATTTCTACAGCTGAGTGAACTGGAGCAACGTGAAATAAAGTGTCTTGCTCAAGAACACAACACGCAGCCCGGTCTGGGATTCGAACTCACAACCCCACGATCATAAGATCGACGCTCTAACCACTGAGCCATGCGCCTTCACTATATATAGTATTCAATGCATCATATCTGAAAATAAGATTGAATGGTCATGGAACTCTTATCATAGGTGCATTAGATTAGGGCTGACCTGTGTTTAAATACAAATATTTTCATTGCAATACTTTGCATCTCTGAACATGTTGATTGATTGATTGATTGTATACAAACTGTCTTCACTTTGTGCAGAGTACTTGTCTTGTCTCCACCTTCTTCACCTGTTACATTCACCACCAACACCATAATCACTGATCCTTCCCATGAGCTGCTTTGAACATCCACATGAAATTTCCTTACCTACCACCCATGTTTCTTTCCCCTACTTTCAACTAACCTACAACAGAAATCAATGTTTCAAATCCCCAATCTCCTCTCCCTGTACATGTAAGATTATATACCTGTAAAATGAGTTAATTACCATTACTTTTAATGAACATTTTAAAGACAGGAAAGGAAATGGTGTTGTGTGACATTCGTGAATGACTGGGGGTTGAATCTAAGTTATCTGTCACAGTGTCAGGCTTACCCTAACCAAAGCCTTTCTACAATATAATGACACTAATCAAGGTTATTAAAGGAACAACGAACATTAAAAGGGGAATTCTCCACTGCAAGTTATATCTCTGAGATAGTTTAAATTCTTGATTAAAAAAAAAATCATCCACTTACACCGCAAATACTTTTAAGAAAGACATGACCATCTCAGAGTATTATACTTTCTTCTTAATATATTTGAGGCCATGAGCCTAACAAACTCAAAATCGATCAGTTGAATAATTTTATTTTATCTGTAAACATTATTTCAATAGTAGCAGTAGTAGCACCAGTAGTGTACTTTTTAATATATGTATCTTCCCAATCACATTTTGATGTTTAAAGTTGTTTTCCAAGTTATTGTTGTTAAGCCTAGGGGCAGCTCTGACAGCAGATTTAAAGTCAAAGGTGTCCCAGTCATGATCATTTTTTCTCTCTTTTTTTTTTTGTTAAGTGTTGTAAGGTATGATTTGAAGGAAAATTTAACTACTGTTTCAGAGAATTTGAATTAACTACATAGAGGTTGGAGAAAGCATTAATGTCACAACTTTATATGTCTACTTTCTTTATAAATTTGAGGATCTGTGACAAAACCTATCTTAAGCATCATTATTCTAAAGCAGTGTTCTTCTCAACTACTGTTTTTGCCTGTGGAGTCCTTTGATTGCTCTTTTACTTGAGGCGAGCAGAGGGTGGGGGCAAGCTAATAACCATTCAATGTCAAAAAAATCTGCTGTTATACTTTTATGATTAAATATTAGGATTGGTATAAAAAAAGATGTTCAAATATGTTTTGTGTATTGTAGAAATATTTGCACGTTAAGTTTAACCCCTTGCAGATGGGAAGCAGTACAGACTGCATTGAAACAGTCCGTATAGGTGCAGGAGTGGCTGTGTGGTAAGTAGCTTGCTTACCAACCACATGGTTCCGGGTTCAGTCCCACTGCATGGCACCTTGGGAAAGTGTCTTCTACTATAGCCTCGGGCCGACCAAAGCCTTGTGAGTGGATTTGGTAGACGGAAACTGAAAGGTTGGCGTTAGGAAGGGCATCCAGCTGTAGAAACTCTGCCAAATTTAGATTGGAGCCTGGTGTTGCCATCTGGTTTCACCAGTCCTCAGTCAAGTCGTCCAACCCATGCTAGCATGGAAAGCGGACGTTAAACGATGATGATGATATATATATATATGTATGTATATATATATATATATATACGTATATGTGTTTGTGTGTCTGTGTTTGTCCCTCCACCATCGCTTGACAACCAATGCTGGTGTGTTTACGTCCCCGTAACTTAGCAGTTCGGCAAAAAAAGACCAATAGAATAAGTACTAGGCTTATAAAAGAATAAGTCCTGGGGTTGATTTTCTCGACTAAAGGCAGTGCTCCAGCATGGCCGCAGTCAAATGACTGAAACAAGTAAAAGAGTAAAGAGAGTGTGTGTGAGTAGTGCTATGTCTCGCTCTGTGTGGCACTGTGGTTTTAAATATACCACACTGAAAAGAATCTGTAAATACACTGTAAAATTCCTTGTATGAAAAATTGTGAAGTTACTGAATGGCCAGACTGTCAGTACAAAATCCATCAGCAAGGGGTTAACAACAAAATCCAGTTGAGACTTACTGTTCTAACATATAAATCTTTTGTTTATTTATATATCTATGTCCACCACCATAGACAATAGCACTAACACCTAAAAGACTGTTTAACCAGGGTTTTTAAATTTTTTTTATTTTACATTCTTATTGCATTCCAACATAAACAGTTCCTCTCTCCAATCAAGCAATGCCAGCTTGGAAATTCAGATATTTTAAAAGAAGAGAGGATTATAATGTTGGAGATGATGATGGTGATGATGTTTATGATAATGTTGGTGGTGGTGATGATTACTACATATTCGTCTTGACATTAGATACAATCTAAATTCTTTTTCTTTTCTGCTAACCTCTTTACTCAAATTTCCCTTCATATAATCACTTTTCTGTTCATTAGTCAATCGATACTCAGATATAGCTCTATCACCATAGCAACATCTTTCTGAAACTATTACTTACTAATGTAGGTACTCAGAAGTTGGGCTTCCAGCAACCTAATTTTCATTTGCAGTAGTGACTTGTTTCTCTTTTATTTACGCTGTTCATTCCATCTACAAGAGGGACATGTATTCTACACAGACCCATTTTCTCCTTATTTTCTGTGATTCTGATTCCTTGCTGTCAGTGTTAATTACTAATGTAACTTCATAGTTTGCCTAGCTGGCTTTACAATATTCTAGCTTAGTGCCTTACAGTTCTGGTTTTATATGTCCTTCATGGTTAATTGATTTTTTTTCTGCTATTTTCTGTGATATTGTGAATATTGTCTTTCTCCACAAGTTATCATACTCTTTGCTGAAATCCACTGAATACTGTCATTTCCCCAATGCTGGTAGCAATTAGTCTACTGCACTACACTTTACAATAGGTACTGTTCCTTCCCCCATCTGTACTCAACAGTTAGCTTACCAAAATCACCAGTTAACCCATAATCTTCCTCATTACATGTTTTTTTAAAAGCTTGTTGTATTTTAAACAAGACATGGCCAGCACTTTTTCTAGAAGTGGGCCATATGCAACACAGCTCATCATCAGAGCAGTGCTAATAAAAAAAAAGTCCAAGGTAATTTTTCTTATTAGGCATTCCTTCAGGAAATCCTGCAGGTGGCAGTTGGCCCATGACTCCTTTAATTCTTCTTGCACACATTTCTTACATACATACATACATAGAACATGCACACTCCTACATACACTACTTTTACTTTTCTGCTCACTGTCTCTCTCTCTCTCTCTCTCTCTCTCTCTCACCTCAACGACTTTTCCTAGCCTCTCATCATCTTTTCCGTTCTGCCTCTCCACTACCAACTCCATCACACATGGCTCCTCCACCTTTTCTCTCACCCCCCCCCCTCTCTCTCTCCTTCTGAATACCTCTCTTCTACCAGTTCTCTTCCTCCCTACTACTCTATCACATTAGCTCACACCATTTAGTGATGACAAATCAATAATGACAAAATTGTGATTTAGGTAATTAGAGTAGCTGTCAGCAAAAATTATATGATGTGTGTATGTGTCCATGATGGTAATATCATTGGATTAAAGGTTCAAATTGTATACTTTGGTATAAATGATCAGTTTTATTCATTTATATATGATGGATTATATTTTATATCTGCATATTTATATTTTTTATGGATGACTACTAATATATGTATGTTTGTATGTATGTATACACATAGTGTATGTATGTATACACATAGTGTATGTATGTGTGTATAATTGTCAAATATTAATTGAAGGCTTGACCAATACCTTTCAAGTCATCAGCATATCATATATATATATATCTTATTTTTACAAGGAAATGGTTGGCAGTGACTTTTTTGGCTTAGTCACTTTCGTCAGTCTGACAAAGGTGACTAAGTGCAATTTTGAAGTCACTTCACTGTCATCCTTTTCCTTGCAAACACACACACACACACATATCAACATCATCATCACCATTTAATGTAGAAAGCATCTCAATGCTGCTCTGTGGCTCACCTGATCCTGTCAAACTTTCCATCTCATGTTAGCATGGAAAACATGTTAAGTGATGATAACATATGACCAGTTTTATATTTCGGGATAGGATTTTCAAAAGCTTCATGTATCATCTTACTTGTTAGAATTCGAGTGTCTAAAGACATACACAGACACACACCTTGTCTCTGCTCAACAACTCTTCTGCACCTCTCATCACTTCCATGCTCCTCCCACTACTACACGCATATACGTTCTTCACTTGATTAAAAATTCTATAAATTATTGTTGTGTAAAACATGCCTACCATCACCATTGAGGAACCTTCAGTGCAGCTGCTAGGCCTGCTAGAAATTGCAGCTAAATCATTATATTAAAGGATACATTGAACAATGTAGTCCCTGATATATAAAAAAAAAAGACTGTTATGACTGGAACAATTGCTTGATAGAACTGAAAGGGGTTAAACACTAACATGAACATAAGTTGATGAGCTAAAGAGGAAATTGTGCATGAGTGTATTGAGTAGACTGCTAAGCCTCTACATCAGTAGTGCTCAACCATTTTTTGCCTATGGACCCATTTGCTTCCTATTTTACGCAGGTGGACCCCCATAGCCATTTGATGTCTAATGCTTTTGATAACAACCTGGCTGAAACCACTTCTGGCTTTGTAGTACAAATGTCTTGTTTTCAAAAGTTTTGAATTAAAATCTTCCACCCCCACCTTAGTCACAATTTATGTTCCTAACACTAGCTTCATGATAACTAAGTTATTTTACTAATTTCTTTGTTATATTTAAAATTAATTGAAAGAGACAGACCATCTCAACAGACATATGGTAACAAAAGGGTTTTAAAAATCCCATTGTATTTTTATAATTAAATATTATTGGGAATTGTATGAAAAAAAATTTTAATATTTTGTATACTGAAGAAGTATAACCAATTTATTGCAGATAAATCTTAATAGCAAAATCTTATATGGACCCCCAAGGGTCATTTGGATCCTTGTTGAGAACCCTTGCTCTAAATGGCTACTTGACTTGCTAGAAATAGCAGCCAATTCACTCCTGTCTTGAAAAAAAAGGAAAGATATGCTGGATAGTGTAGTCCTAGATACACAATCTAAAGGGTATATGGGATGGTCATTGCTAGAATACCTTTCATCATAGATGCACTTTAATAAAGTTAACCTGACCGTTACAATAACATTATCAACTGGACACTTTTATCATTAATATCATAGATTTAAGAATAAAAAAAAGTATCAATGATGCTACTTGGGTCAGTAAAATCAGCTATATCTTCTAAAAACTAATGTCTTGTGGAAGAGAAATAGCTAAAAGAAGGGAGGATGTGACATTGCACTATCAGTTTATAGGTCTTGGATTCAAACCATCTATAAGAGGAGTACTTACTTTACTCCCTATGGAGTATCAGCCATCAATGACTTTTCTTTACTGTCCTTGCCTCTGTACCATCTTTTCTTCTCTCCAGTTGGATCCCTGCTTTTTCAGCTCTTCCTCAGTATCCCATCTTTGGCTATTCTTTTAGTGTATCCTCTCTTCCATCTTTCTTGTGGGTTCCAGGTCAGGCTCTGATGTGTAATGCAGGATTTTGGTTTTCTTAATTTCCTTTTGGATTTTACTGCATCACATTACGTTTCCCTGAGGGAGGATATTTCTCTTCCAGGTCCTGTTGGTTTTGAATTGTCATTGATGTTTCTGTAACTTTTTAGTTAGGGATGTTGGCCCATACATGTATACATATAGTTTTCATTCCATTTACCTTTTGTTATTCAGATTTATTTTTCACACGTTAATGCCTTTGTTTTCTTTCTTTTTTAAGGTAATAACTGGTCCTTCATTATTTGATAGGGTTTCTTAATTGTCATCTGCTTTATAAACTAATGACATGTATTATGGTTTCCTTGGACATAATTCATGATGTATATTTGTATGTGAACAAGTCCCCAAGCTATTTTTATATTAAAGTAAACTGCATTTATGAAATTTTTTAATAAAACTAGGTGTGACGTAATTTAATTATATAAGGAAACTGTAAAGTGGTGAAGATATCTAAAAATACTTCAAAGAGTATATGAAGTTTTGATTGTCAAGTTTGAATTCAAATTATCATAAGTTAATTTCATATTTTAACTCTCCAGGGTCAGTAAAACAAAAACTTCTAATACAATGAAGAAGATTCAATCACCTGTACCCTTTGTCCAACTGATATTGTCCTTGTGTATAGTCATAAGATGCATATAATAAATTTTACATTCAAAAGTGAGTTATGAATTACTTCCTCTTGTATTGATATGGACCTGGTATGATAGATAAGTTACTTTCTATAGGTACAGGTATTTAGGTGATTCATTTCATCCCCAAGGAAAATAAATATTTCATAAATCTCCATACACTGTTTAGAGGACAATTAAATAATGACTTAGTGTGTTTATGTTGTTGTTTAACCCAAGGTCAGTCTGATCAAGCCGGCCTGTCTTCTAGTCATTTGTCTTTTACTCGTTTTGTGGGTCATGATCTTGAAAGGTTTTAGTTGAAAAAATCAACCCCAGGACTTATTTTTTTAAACCTAATTCTTATTCCATTGGTCTCTTTTGCCAAACTGCTAAGTTACGGGGATGTAAACACACCAACACCAGTTGTCAAGCGGTGGTGGGGGACAAATGCAGGCACAAAGGCACACATACATAGATATATACATATGTATATACCTATATACAATGGGCTTCTTTCAGTTTCCATCTACCAAATCCACTCACTAGGCTTTGGTTGGCCCAAGGTTATTGTAGAAGACACTTGCCTAAGGTGCCACGCAGTGGGACTGAACCAGGAACCATGTGGCTGGGAAGCAAGCATCTTACCACTCCTCATGCATAGTGTATCAAACACTAGAGTCCTTCCATCACACTCTTCTTATCTCGCTCTTCTTCCCTTTAGCTGTTGTTGTCGATCTAACAACACAGAAACATTTATAGCTGTCCTTGTTAAAATTTTGTCTAACACAATATTTTTTTAAAAATTGGTCATTGCACAGGAAATGAGATAACTGTTTATCTGAATTTCTTTATCAGTAGTGTGTGCATGTGTGTATGCACACATATACACATTTTACTTTTTTTTCTAAATATTTTATTATTATTATTATTATTATTTTAATTTTGTTTTTGTTAAATTAGTATTTATTTGTTTATTTATTCTTAATATTTTATAGTCGAAAGAAAGAACCAGTTTACACCTGAAGAATTTCAAAAGCTTCACACTCAAATTCAAGAGTTGAACAAAACTCTCAATAACTACAAATCTGGTAAAAATGGCCTCCAGGCGATTCTTTATAATGTCACCTTACTTACAAAGGACGTAAGTATGTCTACATTATCATCTTCTTAATCTGTCTCAATGAGTCATGACAACTGCTCATTCAGTGGGCATTTCTTTTGTTTTCTTTCTACAATTGTGAGTAAAGAAAGTAGTATTGACTTGCATTGGTGGTTGTGTTGCAAAGGTAGAAGTGTAATGTTGGTATTAATTAATCTATCTGGAAACAACCAATTAACAAATGTCAATGAACATTAGTCAACAGTGTAGAAACAATAATTGATGATTACTTGTAAAATGTTTCCCTTTGAAATTATTAATTGAATCACCAAAGGAAAATTTAACTCTTTAGCATTTAAACTTGCCCAAATATTCTTCCTGTTTTGTTCAAACTGACCAGATCCAACCTCTCACACTTACCCTACAGTGTTATTCTGAAAATAAGCAATCACATCATCGAAATCTTGAAACTATGAGATAATGCATGATTAATTCAAAACAGTGTGATTAAATGAACATTATACTTGACTGAGTAATCTGAATGCTAAACTGTTAACTGTGTATTTGTAATTACCAGTGCCGCTGGACAAGCTCCTGTGCAGGTGGCACGTAAAAAACACCATTTGAGCGTGGCCGTTGCCAGTAGCACCTGACTGGCCTTCACCATGTCTTCACCATGCTGCTGTTTCTGTGAATCCACTACTCATGCTGTGTAATTAGAGTAAGGAAATGGTAGAGCGTGGTCAGTTAACAGTTACTTCACACTGCCAGACCAAATACTTGGTAGTATTTAGTTGTATCTCTGTATGTGCTGTGTTCAAATCCCAGCAGAGTTCACTTTTGCTTTTTATGTTTGGGATCAATAAACTATGGTGTATCATTGGCTATTCCTTTGCTTGTGAAAATTTGGCAATGTTTCTATGCTGGAAATATTTATTGAGATAACAAAAAGTCAGTTAACTACTTCAAAGGAAATAACTTTTGTATTATATTTCTATAATAAATTATTATCATTATTGTTGTTGTTATTATTATTATTATTATTATTATTATTATTATTATTATTATTATAATAAATGCTATAAAGTAGTCAAATGAATAGGTGTATCTAGCTTTGAATTCCTGGCTTGAAGCCATTTAGACTCCCATTACCAATGCCTTTGGGAGGGCAATGAAAATTTCAACATCACTCACCAACCTGATGCCCTGTGTTTATGGAAATAAACCTGGTATGGTTAGTTAATTCTATAATTATATTAATAATTTAAGTATAAACGCTGAATGATTTTATTAATAATTTAAAGATAAAAGCCCTTAAAAAGTATGTTCCTGACTTCTAAAGTATCAAGACGCCTGCTTAGAAGAGTTAGGCTGACATGTTCTCTTAGACAATACAAGATGATAAATATAGATTGTATTGTTTATCTGTTGTCTTTGATGTAAAATTTCCTTTTGAATTATTTAACTTCTAAATAATTTTATTTCCCTCTATCAAAAACTGTACCATCTGCTACATTGACTTCATAGTTCTTTGATCACTACTTCACTACAGTTAAGGTGAAGGCTATGTTTTACTAATGAGCTCAGAATAAGACCAAAAATATGTCCAGAATTGTTTCTCATAAATATTATTGTCATTTTGTAATTGTGTTCTTTCATTCCTACACATTCATTTGTAGTTAACATGAGATCTTCAGTTCAGTCCCACTGCGCAGCACATTAGACAGGTGTCTTCTAATATAGCCACATGCCAACAAAAGCCTTGTGAGTGAATTTGGAAGATGGAAACTGAAAGAAATCTGTCCTATATCATCATCATCTTTTAACTTCCATGCTGTTGTGGATTGGATGGTTTGACAAGAGCTGGAGAGCTGCCCAGGCTCCAATTGTTTGGCCAGCTGGAGAGCTGTCCAGGCTCCAGTTGCATGATCTGGCATTGTTTCTACACCTGGATGTTCTTCCTAATGCCAACCACTTTACAGAGTGTGCTGGGTGCTTTTTACATGCTACCAGCATGGGTGCTTTTACATGGCTCCATAACTAGTGTATTTTACGTGGCGCCAGCACAAGTATCCTTGTCTAGGCATCACATGATGGCTGTAAAGGAGCATCATTGTCATACAACCGAAGTTGTTCATTTCCAGTCTTCCACACAGTTTCTATCTATCAAATTTACTCACATCAATCAGTCAGCCTGGAACTATACTAGAAGATACTTGCCCAAAGTGAAGTGCTGTAGGACTGAACCTGAAACCACATGGCTGCAAAATGAGTTTCTTAATCACGGACCCCACCCCCACCTTTTTTTTTTTTTTTAAGTCAGCAAAGAAAGGGCTGCCCCCACAAACTTTTTTTGTGACTAGTGATGAAGTGGGAGAGAGAAACCATGTTTCACATTGGTTGCAACTGTAAGAAGCAACACAGCAAAACATGGAATAATCTTTAGAACAGAGGTTTTGATCTGATTGCATGCAACAAAGAGGCTGCCACTAAAGGCACTCAAGAGTCATACATGTTATTAAACTGAGCAAAGGATCAAGTCTATCACCTGAGGTGGAAAAGAAATTTGCCCAAGACAAATATTGCAGATCACCGTATTTTTAATGTAGTTAGTTAAACTGCAGTGATTAAATCAGGCAAGAAAAAGAAGAAAAAAATGATGTGAAGATTCTCTTTCGTCCTTTATTTTTATACCAATCTGAAATATAGGATATTTTATTTGTGAAGTTATCAAACATAAATTAGTAGTTTGTCCCTTTTTCATTCTCTTTCAAATGCTGTGTGCATCTATATCCTTACTTGGTTTAAAAATAATATTTTAGAATATGGAATGGTTCTATGATTTTTACTTTTTAGGAGGCAGTGTTACCACCATTGGTTGTTTGGTGGTGTTATCGCTTGTCATCTCAGTACTTCATCTACTATTTGTGTGCAAAAGTTGCACTTCTGTTTTGTCAGTCATGTTACAACAATTCATCACCTGGTGTCACCACTGAAAATTATCCCTTTTCATTTATAGATTGCCACTCTCAAAGAAAATTCAGCCAGTTTACAAAAAAGTCTTGCCAAAGCTCCTTCTCTTGAGTCATTGCCAACTGAAGTAGAGACTATGTCAAAGGTAAACCATCAATTTACTTGTCTATGTAATCAGCCCATTTTCCCATCTCTGTATACTCCTCTTTCCCTATTCTGTCTACTTGTTTTTCTATTTTTAATTGCTAATGAATTTATGCATGTATTTGTAGTTATGAAATAATTTTATTTGTATTTATTAGATGATGATGATCATCATCCTTTAACGTCCATTTTTCATGCTAGTATGGGTTGGGTGGTTTGATTGAAGCTGGCAAGCCAGAGAGCTGCACCAGGTTCTAGTCTTGGCTTGGTTTCCATGGATGCCCTTCCTAATGCCAAACATTTAACAGTGTGTGCTGGGTGCTTTCAATGTGCCACCGGCACAAGTGCTTTTACATGGCACCAACATGAGTGCTTTTTATATGGCACCAGCACAGATATCCTTAAGTATTGTATAACATATGTGATATACTGCATTATGATGCAAGTATGACTGATATCATGGTATTTCATTTTGCTCTAAAACAACAACCAGTAGCATCAGTGCAATAACCTCACCAAATTACACCTTGTTGTTTTTTCCACAAGGACAGAGAGAAAGGACAACATAAGGGTATAAATAAAGTTAAAACCCAAACATTTGCATGGTATTAATGTCCAGAAGGTGTAGGTGGATTTGAAGAAAGCACTAATGTTCTTAAGCTTTATGGCAATAATGAAACGATACCCTTACCATGTAGTATGGTCCCACTTGATAAAAAAGATATTTTGATTGTTGAGTTAACATTGCATTGGAACAGTAATATGAAGTGGGTGCATAAAAAATACCACACAGCTATGCCTGCACATATATAGTATATAACATTAATCTACAAACACACTGTGTTCTCTCTGCCTTTTCTACTACTACTACTACTACAATGGCCTCTGCTCTCCAGTGCTGGCTGGCTGGTCTCATATGATTTCCAGTTTGTCACTCTTGACTTGCTCATCTCTCCTCCTTGTTATCCCTTTTGTGTACACCCTGACCTCGCACTAATCCTATCACAGAATATTGATCATCTGGAATTTCCTCCCTGCACATTTTCCTGAAGTCACAGACAAACAACAATTCAGTCTAATTAGTCTCAAGAAGGCTTTTCAAGACTATGGGGCCTGCCTTTACTTAAAACCAAAGCAAGGAAAAAAATTCTAGATTATTTTATTATGTAATATGGATTCTTATACAATGTTCTGATTATATAACAAATACCGTACTGCATGTCATTCCAGCCTTGGATGGTTACGGTTACAGTTTAGAGTTTGTATGATAAGAGATTGCTAACTCTGACTGGTCATCCATGAACCTTCCAATGGCACAATGTAACCATTTCCAACAGGAAGAGAAATTAATTTAGTACTTGATTGATACTTTATCGATCCCATAGAAGACACAGGTTGTGGTTAAAGTTTGCTTCCCAATCATGTGGTTTGGGGCTTAGTCACTGTGTGACACTTTAGGCAAGTGTTTTCTGCTACAGCTTTAAGTCAAACAAAGCCTTGTGTATGAACTTGTTTGACAGAAACTCAGAGAAACACCATTTGTTGACAATCTTCTATGAAAAAAACTGTCCCGCCATTGGATTGAGGGATTGCTTGCAGAATCCTCCAGCTTCTCAAAAAAATTTGTTCTGCTTCTTTGTTCTGAATTACCTTGCTTGGAAGCAAGTGAGGGTTGGTGACAGGAAGGGTATCCAGCCATAAAAGAATCTGCCTCAACAAATTCTACCTGAATTAAGCAAGCATGGAAAAGTGGGTGTTTAAAATGATGCTCATGATGAAGATGATAGGAATGAAAAAGGAAGCTGACTTCGGGAGGATTTGAGTTCAGAGATTTAGAACAAATATCAACATTCTGTCCAATGCTCTGATGGTTCTGCCATTTGACTGCCTCTTACTACAAAACATGATATTAATTTATAAGAAGTAAATAATCTTTGTGAAGTATAATCCCAGACTTATGTAATGTGGGTGTACATGTGTAAATGAAAATGAATGTTATATGGATTTATTTTTATTGCTACTGGATTAGTAAGTGATTTGAATAATGGTATTAAATATGCATCATTATGTAAAATCAAATCTGTATGTCTAGATTAAGCATATGGTTACTTGTGTCTATGTGTGCACGTGTATGTGTGTATGCAATTTACAAGTTAGTCAAAGGAGGAAGGGCAGTGCACATGACCTCTACAAGCCATCTCAGACAAGTGATACTGATGCAACTGATGTCATGGAAAGTATTCAGAAACTGAAAGAGAAGAGTGTAGTATGAGGGGCTTGTTAAAAGGAGTGAAAAGAAAGAGAAGGTAACAAAAAAAATGAGAGAGAAAAGAGGCATACTGTTGGTAAAAAGAAATACATATTCAGCAAACAACATTATTTACGACATGACTTAAGGGAAAGAATAGCTAAAAAAATAAACGCTATTTCGTCTAAATGTTAATTATGGTTTTATTTGTCATATGAAACTCATATTCATTGAATAAGTTAATGAAAAATATTGGGAATTAAATAGAAAATAGTGTGGTTTGTGGTGACTCCATAAATAGAGGTTATGTGTGTGTGTGTGTGTGTGTGTGTGTGTGTGTATGTATTATACTAAATCTATGCACACTGTTAAAAAGCATGAATCTGTGGAATTGTCTGAGAAAAACTATTTCATTAACTTGTGTTAAAATCATAATATATATCAGAGTGAGACAAACATCATTACAGTGACTCTCAGGAACAACACGTGCATTTTTGCTTTTCTTGAGGCTTGTCAATGGCATGGTCCCATTTGTCGTTCGCTTAAATGAAATTCATGCTTTGATATGTAGGTGACAGTGAATAAGACATTCACTGGTATTGTAGGAGCTTGTCAAGCTGTAGAAAAAACACAGTGTATGCAATTGAAATAACATTAGATTAAAAGCATGCATGTGTGCTTGTGTGTCATTTACTCCTTGATAAGAAATGAGTAGGATTTGATTTACTGCTTGCAAAACATTTGTGCAATTGTTTGATGTTCTGTGATTAATATATCTGTACGTTACAATGTAATGAGTCCTTTCTTGTATGAATGGTCTTGTTTTTAAGACTAGGCTATGATGTTTCAGCAAGGTATCTACTATATTTCTTCAGAGAAAGAATATTTCTTCTCTGATGAAGCTCAGCAGATACATGCTTTGTTGAAACATTGTGGCTATGTTGTGAGAATGTGAATGAATCAAATTATGCAATACTCCAATTTTTTACATTGAGTTATTTCTTATTTGTTGATTACTATGATTACCAAGTGATAATCCCCTCTCTTTCTTTGACTGTCTTCCCTTGACTCTTTTTATGTATGAGTGGTTTTTTACAGTGTTTTTGTGGGTAAAGCCATATGTAGAAAGCAGCATAGAACTTCCTGCACAATGGTTCAATGTTACACCATGACCGAAGGGGTTTTTTACCCTTTACCCTTTAACCAAAACTTGATTACTTAACTTTGATCAAATAATCAAACTCTGTAATGTGTATCGTGTACTTTTTTTCTTCTGTTTGTACACATTGATTGGTCATAAAAATGTGGTTTAGTCATGTATCCAAAGGGAAATATTAAAACATTAAACTGCTCCACAAAGGAAAGACTGAAATTCAATAATGTATAATGAAAACCGTTCTAGTTTGTATGATTGATAAAATCCTGGGTAATCCTTGTTCTTTTTTTCCAGAGTCTGAGAAGCCAAGGAAGTGACTTAGCAGCACTCAAAACCCAAGTAGAGAAAGATTTCCTGGTTGATACTGCCAACTTTGAGAATATCACTGCAAGTATGAAAGAACTGGTGAGTAGGATATTTATATTGTCTGTCTTTTAACAAATGTAAATATTATTGTTATTTTCCTTCAATTTATTTCTGTCAACATGTTATATCTTATGCCCTTGTAATATTGTAGCCATTGTCCATATATTATATTTTATATCTATGCACTATTATATCTATAGTTATGTTAATATCTTGTTTCCATGTTGATATTTAGAAAGATAAAATGTAATGTAGTTGCTCTTAAATATCTCGCTGTAGCTAGTTATATCATATGTTTCAGTCATTGGTTTGCAGCCATGCTGGAACACCGCCTCGAAGGGTTTAGTCAGACAAATCAACCCCTGTACTTATTTTTTAGTCTAGTACCTATTCTATTGGTCACTTTTGCCTAACTGCTAAGTTACAAGGCATAAATAAAACAATGCCCACTGTCAAGCAATGGAGGGGGAAATATGACACACACATACATACATATGGGTTGAAGTCTTGCTAGAGTTACCCACTGGTCAATGAAATGTATTTGACCAAAGTCTGTTTCTCTATATGTGGCTTTGTATTTAAAGAAGCCAGGCTTTCAGTTTTAGTCAACCATGTTGCTCTCCTTTATTGCCGTACTATATACTAGTGTCGGAGCAAAAATAGCCATTGGAAGGGAGGTAATTCTTAATTTTTTCGTTTTGAAAACGCGCTTGTATTACACAGTCTTTCTGTATTGCAATAACGTAGTCTGGAACACACTAATACCTTAAAAGTGGAGGAGAAAGGCAATGATCACAGCTAAATGCCTTTGAACATAATAAGCCTACTAGATGAGGGCCAGCTTGGACCTAAACAGCAACAACAGTTGCTGCTATTGAAACTACTATTACTGCAACCATGTTGGACAACCTTATTAATAAATAACTATTACACACAGTGATAACTTTTGAAGTACAGCTAACACTGGTACTGTATTGTGTGGTTGTCTTTTACGTCTTACAGTGATCAGAAGAATGTTTCATGTGATATATACACATATGCATTATATGAGTTAAACAGGATATGCAGTCTGCTTTACCTTAGAAATGGCAAACAGACGTACATTCTTGTACTATACTCAAACTTGCACACACCACTGTCCTTAAGGCAGAGAACTTGATACAAGTTACTTGTAGAGAAAACATTTATTCTGGGAATTGGAAGGTGCAATGTTTCATAATGACCAGTGTTTTAATCCTGGGTAGAAATCTTTGGACAAATGAAATATTAAGAAAATGAAGATACTTTCCTGTGTGAGAGGTTGGGAGTATTTTTTTAGGAGAGGTGGGAGTTGTTTGTTTATTTTTCAGCTCTTAATTTGTATAATCTGTATTGAAATATTTATGTACGTTAGTTTCTATATACTATGTGTGTATGACTATATATTTGTATATAAGTTTGCATGTGTGTGTGTGTGTGTATAGGTGAAGCAGATAGGTTACTGAGTCGAATTTCGAATTGTGTATTTCTTTGTTACTGCTAATACTTAGATTTCATGATAGACTGAAATATAAAATCTTACCACTATCAGTAAGATGTGTGTGTACACAAACTATATCTTATGTTTATCTCTTTTAACATGTCATTTACAGAGAGCAGAGATTAAACAACTTCAAATTGAGAAGGGACATGCTGATAACTTTACATATGATTTTACCAGATTAACTACCCAATTCCAAGAAGTTAGTAACATGCACTGTTTTTGTCTTCGATTTTTATATTTATTCTGGAAATATGAATAAATATTAGTTTGTTACATTGTTATGTTAATACATATTAAATTTCTGTTTGTTTCCATATTTTATTCGGGGCTTAATAGTTAAATCTTTTACAAAGATTTGGAGGCTAAAAGAGAAGACTGATCGGTAAATTATATACTGGACTTTGTTTTTGAGATGATACAGCTGCTGCTATGGCCTGCACGAAAACAGTAGTGTAGAATCTTGCTCTGAAAGCTTGATAAGCAATCAGGACTTCATCATATTTTATGTCCCCTTTTCTGTGCTGGTAGGAGTTGGACATGTATGTTTCAGTAATATTCCTTGCCACTTGTCATAATCCTTTGTCATCTTATTTGTGAAACCCATCATACTTCAGTACCATATTTTCCAGCATACAAGTTGACATAGCATATAATATAAACATGTACTGTAAACATTCAGACATCATCTCTGTCTTTCCAAGTCCTGCTGCATTTAACATAGAATTTTTGGTTCTCAAAAGTTGTCTTGATGTATAAGTCATCTTGCCTTTTCTGAAAATACAACACTTCTTCCCACATTAAAATTAGTTGGTACCAAAATTCGAATTGCTAGAAGAATAAAAGGATTCAAAAAGTTACATCCTCTTTTGGTCACTCAACCTGCTAGAATCAGCATCCATATCTTCCTTAAATTATGCTCTAAAATGAAAGGCATATTTGATAATGCAATCTAAGATAGGAAAAACCTGACAGCCATCACTAGAAAAACTTTAACCAGAACTAATGTGGAACTGTGGAGGTGCAATGGCCCAGTGGTTAGGGCAGCGGACTCGCGGTCATAGGATCGCAGTTTCGATTCCCAGACCGGGCATTGTGAGTGTTTATTGAGCGAAAACTCCTAAAAGCTCCACGAGGCTCCGGCAAGGGATGGTGGCGAACCCTGCTATACTCTTCTACCACAACTTTCTCTCACTCTTTCTTCCTGTTTCTGTTGTGCCTGTAATTCAAAGGGTCAGCCTTGTCACACTGTGTCACGCTGAATATCCCCGAGAACTACGTTAAGGGTACACGTGTCTGTGGAGTGCTCAGCCACTTGCATGTTAATTTCACGAGCAGGCTGTTTCGTTGATCAGACCAACTGGAGCCCTCGACGTCGTAAGTGACGGAGTGCCAACAACAAACAAATGTGGAACTAAATAATAACTGGCCTTAATTTTATTGAAAATGGACATGTGAACAGTGATTCATTTGGGTTCAGAATGTTAAGGGGCAAGAAATTAAATATTGTAGAGGACTGGATAATGTAGTCCTAGATACATTTGTCTCAGATAGGTCATGACTGGAATGTTGTTGATATAACTGCTTGATCAGGGCTGATTTGTGCTTAAAAAGAAAACCTGAGCCCATGACTGTGGTTCTCTGAAAACACCTTGACCTGCTAGGAACAAATCTTCTTCAAATCACATCTCCCTACCATACCTTGATAAATGGTTAGACACATTGGAATTTGTGGTCATAGATGCAATACTTCTATTCAGTCAGGTCTGTGGGTAGAAAGATAATCCACATTGAAAGTTTTTCTCTATGATGTCTGTTTGAAGTATGTGTAAGAAGTATGTTAGAAGAGTATCCTTATAATCAAAAGTGGCCCATCCTTGATGATCTTATTCTTGGACATAACATCTTAGAACGTCAATAAGTAAAAGAATTACTTTTCAAAGACGTCAGGTATTATTAAGAGATTTAAGTTGTGTTTTGTTGCAAATTGAGCATCCTCATTGAGCTTTGTTGTTTGTTCACCAATGATCCTCTTGAAAATGATGAAGTATTCGCATTTTATATAGCATTTGTTTACTTTTGATTTTATTTTATCATTTATTTCTTTATTTCTGTAGGATTTGAACTCCACAGAAGTTAAACTCAAGGACCAGATTTTACAGCTACAAAAGCAGTTCTATATTTTTGAATCCCAGCTTAACGAGACAACCACAGCTGCTAATACTACAACTACTACCACCAGCACAGACGTTACCACCTCCACTACAAATCCTCCGACCAACAGCATTCCTAGTAGCACAGCAAAGGCAGTCTCTAAAAAATAGCTCAGAGTAAGTACAGAGAATTTTGGCCCATAATTACCTATATTTGGTTTACATTCTTGCTTCATAGATAAGGCTCTGGCACAATTTATGTACATAGTCATGTTGCTCAGTTTAAAACCATTACTTGGCACTTGGGCGTTTTTAGTGGAACCTACTTTTTTGCAAATATATGAGCCAGGTCTCTAGTTTGGAACCACTTTCCTCCTGCTCTCTTCCCTCTGGTTTTGGAGGTCCTGTAAAGAATGATGTGTGCTGCCCTTCTCGGGTATGGCTGTGTGATTAAGAAGCTCACTTTGCAACCACATGGTTCCAGGTTCAGTCCCACTGCACAGCACTTCTGCAAGTGTCTTCTACTATAGCCCTGGAGGCAACTAATGTAAGTGAATTTGGTAGGCGGAAAATAGACTTCATCTTGCCTTTTCTGAAAATATATACAATGGGCTTCCATTGTATATACAATGTGCAGAAACCCATTGTATATACGTTTATGTGTGTTTGTGTCTGTCTCCCACAGCCACTTGATAATCAGTGTTGGTTGGTTTACATCTCCATAACTTGGTGGTTCAACAAAAGTGACCTATAGAGTAAGTACCGGACTTAAACAATAAGTCCAGGAGTTGATTTGTTAAACTGAACCCTTCAAGGCAGTGCTTCAGTATGGCCACAGCAAATACATGAAACAAGTAAAATATAGGTTAAAGGATATGTAGACATGCACAGTTATATATGCACACTTACTGTTGTTTTATAATGAGTGTAGCTGCTAGAATAGCAAAGTTAACTTTTGAAATCAAGAATCAATTAAGTTCATTGTCAACAATATAGCGGTAGAGAAATGCTAAATACAAATTAGGTAGAGTCTCACATAAGGAAATCTCGATCAGCTGAGATTACCCATGCAATTAGTAAACAAATATTTCCAATTTCCTCCGAGTGTTTAAAAATCTAAAAAAAAAATGTTTTTGCCAAACGTAACTGTTCTGGTGAGAGTTACCTCCCCTAGTTGCTTTTTTCA
The DNA here is from genome assembly GCF_046866305.1 of Octopus bimaculoides. Taxonomy (NCBI): domain Eukaryota; kingdom Metazoa; phylum Mollusca; class Cephalopoda; order Octopoda; family Octopodidae; genus Octopus; species Octopus bimaculoides. Next base: position 52,830,899 of record NC_142935.1, read on the forward strand.
CCCCACAAATTTTTTTTAACGCCTTTCAGAGGGAGATTTTCTTTATTATTATTAAATTGCTTTTCCTTTGCCCAGTCGAACGATCGACACCAGCATTTATTTTATATTCTTAAATTACAGTCTGGTATTTGTTCTATAGATTTCTTTTGCCGAACCGCTAAGTTACGTAAACGTAAACAAATCAACACTACTTGTAAAGCGAGATGTGTAGCGCACACACACACACAGCAGACCAATTATGCACTTTTCTGCCTTCAAAAACTACCTTTTTTTTTTTTTATCTCTCTCCAACTTCTGCTCAGTTATTTTTTTGAGCATTTAGCTAGCAACGTGTTTTTCATCTGATTATCTGTTCCTCTCTCTTCTTCCTTCTTCCTTTTCTGTGAACTTCCACTATCCAATGAAGGGCTATGCATAATATTTCTACTTTTAGTTTTCCCTCTAAAACTTTCAAGTATCAAAGTAATAATATTCACTGTGAACGTCCCTTTTGACAGATGTTTTTGAATTTATTAATCCGCCTATACACACACTTACATGCATGCAAAGCTTCCATACAGTTTCTGGCCACCAAATTCACTCACAAGATATTGGCCAACGCAGGGCTTTTGTAGAAAACACTTTGCCCGAGATTTTGTGCAGTAGGACTAAATTTGAAACCATGTCGTTGCAAAGCTAGTTTCTTTAATCACATAGCCTAGCGTGCACCTATAATTTTTAATAATATTTCATATGTTAGACTTTACTGTATTGGCAAGTGTGTTGACTTGTCAATTACCTAGATAAAAATAAATGATAGAAACTTTAACTGTTTAGTTCATGGAAGAGTAAACAACTGGGTTTCAGTTCCATTTCTGCTCTTCAGTATGTATTGCATCACACTCCTTCTTAAGAGGCGGCTGTTTGAAATGATTGGTGGGAGTTTCACTGTGTGGTTCAAGTAAGTGTAAAATGCTAAGTGTGAGTTCAGTCTCCTCTCACTCTGTATTGCATTACACTTCTCCTTAAGAAGCAACCTGTAGAACTGGTAGACATAGCTAGAGCTGTGACAATATCGTAGGATAAAGACACTCTTCAGCTATGAATGACCATGGGATTGCACTTAGAAAGTTATCTTCTGAAGCACAAGTCTGGGCAAAACTTGTTTATGGAAGGCCAGCAAAGGCTGATGCTGCTTGGCACCAGTGGACATAACTCATTTCTACAGCTGAGTGAACTGGAGCAATATGAAATAAAGTGTCTTGCTCAAGAACACAACACAACCCAGTCTGGGAATCAAACTGAGCCTGATGCTCTAAGCACTAAGCCAAATGCAGTGTGTATTCTGCTTCACACACTAGATGTGGGGTTGTTTCTATGGTCATGTGTAATTGATTGTAGGGCATTTTACTGCATTGTTTATTTTGTTGTTGTGTAATACTTTCATTCCATAATTCCTTTGTGCTTAACCTTTTTCACTCTACTCCATTTGTTCTCAACTCCATTTACCCACCCCCATGTAATCCATTTGCTCTTGTACCCAGTCACCTTTAAGTCCATCCCCACCAACCATGCCTTTTTGCTCAAGCTCTTCATTTTTTACTTCTGTATTACACACACTCTGTAGTTCTTTCCATGTTTCATTATTTTTCTGTTAAGACTCACACACACATACACATTTATTTATATATATATGTATAAATGTGTAAATATTTTTTTTTTTTTAATATTTCAGTTCTTCTTGCTTTGAATATAAACCTTGTCTCTGTGAGAGATGATTGTTCCATAAACATACACCGCAGCATCCACCAATTGAGAAAGAGAGATAGAGAGAGAGAGAGAGAGAGAAAGAAAGAGAGAGAGAAGAAATATGACAGTTTTGTTTTGTTGTTACATTGTTATATTGTTAATTTGTCTGTTTGTATTATTAACTTTGGTCACCCACAGCTTCCAGACTTATTGTGATAAGTGAACAGTTGTATCAGAAATATCACTAACAACACTTCTACTACTACTACTACTACTACTCAAACCATTGCTTCCAGACTTATTGTGATAATAAGTTAACAGATATCAGGACTAGCACTAACACAACCCACATATTCAGTTTGTAGTCCGTTTCCACCTGAGAAGGAACTTTCTATACCAAAGCAGCAACTGTTTCTTTAGGGTCTTTTTTATTAAACGTTTTTCTAAAATTTTTTTTTTTCGGAAATACTAACTTGAACTGCAGTCCAGTTTTGCTAGATCACTCTTTCTAATGTAAGTTTGGACACACACACCTATTACTACTCCCCACCCCTCCTCCCCGACCAGTGTTCCAGTATCTTCAGTTACACAGGAAGCTGTATATCACCAAACAGGAAGATTTTTAAAAGCACCATTATTTCATGTGTGCATCATTTGATTCTGGTTGGTACCAGTAATTAGGTATTGCTCATCAGTTCTAAGATAACAAATCTAATACTTCTTCATTAGGTACTAAAGTGGTGTAAAACAAAACAAACAAACAAAAGAACTTGGTACTCATTGCCATGACCAATAATATTTTGATATAGATTGCCACTAGTACTGATTGGTATCAACATTGTTATATCAATGATTACTGTGTGTTTCTTGGTAGTTGTTACTACCAGTAATTCTTTCAAACTGAATTTCTTCAGAAAGAATGGGAACAGAGATTTGAAAAAAAAAAAAAAAAAATTTATTTTGACTTTTGTTTTTTAAGCAATAAAATGAAATACAACAGATAAAGTTTTTTCTGATATTTAAATTTCTCTCAACCAAAATAATTCAGTTGAGGGATTTTTTTTTTTTGTACATTTTTTGATTCTAAAATCTCATTTTGTTAGTCATCTTTTTGTAATGTTTGTCTTGTGAAATAAAAAGGAAAATATTGAATGATGTAAATTTTTTTTTATGTTGCTGTTTTTCATTGGGTTTTGAGTCATTAGGTTGTGGTCATACTGGGGCATCAAATTTAAAGATAAGGTCATTTCTATGCTTTATTGCCCTCAGGGATATGAAAAGCAAAGTTATACTATGCATGGATTTGAACTCAGAATATAAAGGAAGGTAACAAAATAACACAAGTTCTTTTGGATTGTTTTTTAGGTGATATTTTTTACTGATTCTACCAATCTAAAGAATTTTCTTGAATTGACAGGTAAGATTTGTCAGCATATTTAGCTATAGTTCGATACACTGTACATACACATGTATAATACAGGTATACACACTGTATGTATATATACATACATACAGATACTATATTTTACTTGTGTATAAGTCACACAACTTTAAACTTGATTCTAACTGAAAAAACAGGTGCATTTTATACATGGAGCAAAGCTAAAACTATGTAGGGAAAAAATTTAGTACCAAGATTTAACACTAAGATATGTGGTATATACACAATAAGGTATACATGCCTATGTATTTGCTATTAGCTTTGCCTTTCATCTTTTTGTGGCGGTAGCATAATAAAGTAAAGTGTCATTCTTTAGGGCCAGTATAATCAAATGTTTGTTCCTTCAAGTTTGTGGTCTTCTGCTTATGTTCAAAAGTATATATTACCATTATTAGGGCAGTGGAAAGGTGGCAAACCTGAAGAATCATTAGCACACCAAACTGATTAGCAGCATTTCATCAATTTCTACATTCAGCATTCCAATTCCACTGAATTTTGCCTTTCATCCTTTTGAGGTCAATAAAGCAAGTACCAGTCAATGTAATCACCCCTCTCCAAAATTTCAGATCTTGGGCCTACAGTCGGAAGCATTATTAGGACAGTGGATGGCATAAACAGGAGAGCAATAGAAAAATGCTTTGCAGTATTTAATTATGTTCCATTATGGTCTTTAGCAGTCAACTTTGCTTCCATCCTCCTATAGTTGATAGAAAGAAAATGGTCAAGAATTATGTGGATGGGGTGAAAATAAGGAGTTGTACACTACTTGTGCTTATGGTAGACATGTTGTTATACTTACTCTTTTTTATTGTTTCTTTATATGATATTATATATGCAGGCATGGCTGTGCGGTAAGAAGTTCGCTTCCCAACCACATGGTTCTAGGTTCAGTCCCACTGCATGGCACCTTGTGTGACACCTCTACCATTGCTTTGGGCCAACCAAAGCTTTGTGAGTGGATTTGGTAGATGTACATGTGTCTTTGAGTCTCTATTTGTCCCCCATCACCTCTTGAAAACAGGTGTTGACATGTTTACATCTTGTAACTTAGCAGTTCGACAAAAATATTTGACAGAATAAGTACTGTAGTTGATTCATTCAACTAAATTTCTTCAAGGTGATGCTCCAGCATGGTCACAGTCTTGAAGCACAGGGAATTGAGGTTTTTGTGACATATTTCTTAGTAAATATAACAAATGTTTACTTATTGAAATTTGATATTTTTCATGTAATAAGATTTTATTCCAAGCTTTGAATCTAAATTTGAACTTTTCATTTGGAGCAGCTTTAGATGGATTGGCACTGAAAGGGACCGTGTGATTTGAGGGAAATTTGGATGCTGTTTCTTATTTCTTTATTTCCCACAAAGGGCTAAACATAGAGGGGCCAGACAAACAGATTAAGTTGATTACATCGACCCCCCCCCCAGTGCATAAGTGGTGCTTAATTTATCGACCCCCGAAAGGATGAAAAGCAAAGTCGACCTCGGCAGAATTTGAACTCAGAACGTAACGGCAAATGAAATTCCTCTAAGCATTTCGCCTGGCGTGCTGACGTTTCTGCCAGCTCGCTGCCTTTGGATGCTATTTCTTGCTGATTCCTTTACTCACTCCTGCTTTAATTGTTTAATACTAGAAGTATACTTTATCTTTCTTGAAAGAATTGGAGGATAGATTTTACTGGCAAGGCCAAGCAAAACGTGACTGACGGATAGACCATAAGTAAGATGATTGGATAATATCCTTAACCTCAGTTGTTCTCGTTAGAGGGTCCAGCCAAAACATTTGCAGACAGTTGCTTTTGAAAGAACCTTCTGAATGGTGTGTTTGAGGACTCTGCATCCACAACCTGCTCAAGTCTAATGGGTGATGAAGACGGATATCAGAAAAATCTTCCAGAATAATTATTAAGTAGTAATCTGAAGATGATATTGATTCCCTTTCATAAGTGAAATGCATTTATTAGAGAAAGCACATTGTGCCAGACTAAATGACTTCATTTCTAAATTTCAAATCCAACTAACTTGAGTTCTCTGAAAAAGGATGTAACTCTGAGTGGAGTCGAAATACTTACAAAGTATGAATTGACGTTATTATTTAGGCCTAAATGATCAGATTTATGATCAAAGACTTTTCAACCATGACCTCATCTATCATCCTATGTGTCATTAAGTTTTAAAGACGGTATTTGTGGGAATTTGGTTGCTATTCGACCAAATTAACTCAGCTTAGAGTTTCTAGAGTTGCCTCCCTGGAAACTGTTATATCTCAGAGAGACCAACATAATTGGACAGTTTGTTAAGATAAGCTTTATTTAACATTAATTCTGTTATTTAAAGAATAAATTAATTTAGTATCAGTTCAATTTTTCTTCTGCGAAAAAAGTTACCAAGCTGCGGCTCAACACTGAAAAATAACTCGGGGAAAGACCTGACCTATCAACTTAGACAACGATTGAAAACAACAAATGTATGAAAAAGTAAAGTGATTAAAAAAAGGAAAAGGAAAAAATTAAAAACATAAAAGATTAAATTAGCGAGAGAAAAAAACCAATTCGACAGATAAAACTTTATTTTAATACTTATTGCTGATAGCGCGTGGAGGCGCAATGGCCTAGTGGTTAGGGCAGCGGACTCGCGGTCATAGGATCGCGGTTTCGATTCTCAGACCGGACGTTGTGAGTGTTTATTGAGCGAAAGCACCTAAAGTTCCACGAGGCTCCGGCAGGGGATGGTGGCGAACCCTGCTGTACTCTTTCTCTCACTCTTTGTTCCTGTTTCTTCCAGCCTTGTCACACTGTGTCACACTGAATATCCCCGAGAACTACATTAAGCCACTTGCACGTTAATTTCACGAGCAGGCTGTTCCGTTGATCGGTTCGACTGGAACCCTCGACGTCGTAAGCGACGGAGTGCCAACAAAAGCTGCTAGCGCACAGCATTGTCACCGGTAACAACAATTCCAATAACCACTAACAAGAGGAAACCGCTGTGTGGTCGCTCTCAAACATCCTATCACCTTTAAAAAAAAATGGTTGAAAACACATTAGATAGTCCTCGACTCAATATCTAACAATAAGATGAAATGGTCATGGTTGGAACGCTTTAATCATAGGTCTGCTTGATCAGGAAGCATCGGCGTAGTCGCTAGGTGTGCTAATAATAGTAGTTCAGCTCTGACCCCGAAATATACCCTACTATCTTAGAATAAGGACACCACTCATTAGATAGTGTAATCTTACGTAGGCCTAAAAAGACTGAAGGAACTCTTTCAATCATAGTTGTTCTCTATCGAGAGTATCTTCGAGGTTAATAAATAACAAGTATTATTAACAAGGCAGTTAATAGTATTTGTGAAGGGTAGAAGGCGACGAGTTAGCCGAATCGTAAGTGCGCAGAGTAAAATACTTAGCGGCATTTCGTCTGTCTGCCCGTTCTGAGTTCAAATTCTGCTGAGGTCGGCTTTGTTTTTCATCCTTTCGAGGTCGGCTTTGTTTTTCATCCTTTCGAGGTCGGCTTTGTTTTTCATCCTTTCGAGGTCGGCTTTGTTTTTCATCCTTTCGAGGTCGATAAAATAAATCCCACTTGGGGTTGACGTAATTGACTATACGCATCCCCGCAAATTTCAGGCTTTGTGCTTATAATAGAAAGAATTATTAACAAGGTAGAGAAGGAGCCTCTGTGTGATCGCTTGACGAACTAGAGATAGCAGTAAAATCTCCCTCAAATCATACCCCACTGTCATAGTTCATGGGGTAAATACCCCACCTTAGGGATTCAGACATCCTCAGCATGCATTCCACTGGTTGGCAGCAACCCTTCCTCTACAACAGATCACTTTCAGCATCTTCCACATGTGTTAAAGGCGTCTTGGACGTCGTTTATATACACTGCACGGTACTCCACTGAGCCTTGGAGCAAAAGCTGGCCTTCAGTTTAGCTCATTCATATTGAACACGGCCGTTGGGGTCGCTAGACTTATAAAGGTTTTGTTCATGTTCACTTGCAGGGTCACCGAAGATGTTACGGGGGAAAGGGGTTTACTTCCTCTGCTGAGCATTTGACATCGCCACATCGCTCGTTACCAAACAGCTTCTTGATAAAACCAAAGGAGTTGGAAATGAACGAGTATTTTGCTTTTTCTCTTCTTCGTCTTTTAAGCCCTTCTGTTCTGCGAAGGATGATTAGTTTCTTCCTCAAGATATCTCGTAATTTCCACTACAATGTGTTCCTCGTTACTGGCTCCCTAGGACTTTTTCATGAGTCTTCATTTCCTTCTTCAGTTGTTGTATTTTCGTGGTCCAGTGGTGGTTTATATTGCAGAGCTTGATGAAGCTGAATCTGGAGAACGTATAACTGATAAATTGGTTTGATAACCATCAGTCGACTATAAGTGTTGTATTTATACGTTGTCTGTAGCACACATCTTCAAACTTTTGCCACTCACTCGTGTTTGGTGGAGGCCATTTGGTGAACAATTCAACATAGAGTCTTAATGAACAGGGGTATTGAAGGACACGACACTGTGGCGTGAGAACTGTCCATACCTCTCGTGGGCCTCACCAGGATGTGAGTTTGTGCATTGTACTTGATTCCTTTTGTCCAGAGACTTAAATCTGGCCTAATTTAATTAATCTTTAGGCCGTGCGGATTCTTACACTCTTGACCGCAGGTGCATATCGTATTCATCGTCCATTTTCCGTTCTGTTGGTTCGAAATCCGTGATTCATATATATTAGGTCGTCAAGTATGAAATTTGTAGAAAAGAAAAAGAGGTTTGCTAATGTTTTATAAATACAAGAAATAATTTTATTCATCAAAGTATGCACCCATATTGTCAAAACACTTTTGCCATTTCAGCGGTAGCTTGTCCAGCTCGGAACTGTAAAAACCTGGCAATCAAGAATCAATAAAATCTTGGAAGGCCTGTTTTACAGCATCATCGGAATTAAATTTTTTTCCTATCAAAAAGGTATCCAAATTCTGGAAGAAGTGGTAGTCAGTGGGTATGGTGGATGATGGAGAACTTCCAACTCCAACTCCTGTAGTTTCACCAATGTCATTTTTGCGATGTGTGGTCTGGCATTGTCTTGCAGTAAAATAGGAGTGGATCTGTTGACCTATCTAGGTTGTTTCTTTGTCAAGTTTCTGCATCATTTGGTCCAGTTAGCTGCAGTATACTTCAGCCGTGATTGATGAGCCAAGTTTAATGAAATCATAATAGATCACACATGCGCCAGACCACCAAGCACACACAAATCAGCTTCTTTTGATGAAGTTTGCTTTTTGGACTGTATTTTGGTGGCTCGTCTTTGTCCAACCATTGTGCTAAATGTTTACGGTTGTTGTATTGGATCTATTTCTCATCACATGTTACAATTCAGTTAAAAAATGATTCATTCTTGTGACGAGAAAGTACCATAATGCAGGCTTCCAAAACGTTGCTGTTTCTGATTTTCATTGAGTTCATGTGGAACCCACTTATCCAACTTTTTCACTTTACCGATTTGAACTAAGTGAGCCAATATTGTCTGCTTGCTAGCACCAAACAGCAGCGATGATTCACAGGCACTTTGAGATGGATCTGACTCGACGGTGGCTTTCAGTTCGTCATTATCCACCTTCGTTTCTGATCGACCGCGTTGCTCATTTGTGAGATTAAAGTTACCATAACGAAATTTTGCAAACCAATTTGATGCTGTTAGCGGTGTAATAACATTTAAATTCAAAGCGACTGACGACTAGCATCACGCTTGAAACTCAAAAGTACCAACGAATTTGAATCAAACTGTTTTGATCCATATATATATATATATATATATATATATATATATATATATATATATATATATCGAAGGCAGTTATAAGCAATATAAAACCCAAAAGGAAGAATTCATTTGTCACTAACTGTGACTGACGGCGCAGGGTAGCACATACATTGCTAGAAATAAGAGGTAAAAACCCTCTTAGTTCCAAAGAAGCACATGTCTATGTACTGACCGGGGAACTAACGGCTCCTCAGCGAACGGGATCACCATACAAGAATTCTTGTTTCGCTTGAAATTAAAGCCCTTCAGTGGTGACTACTCCATCGCCGATTGTTACGTTAAATCCTACCAGTCAATATATAGTATTTACCATATGGGTCAATGGTTGATTCAGCAAAATGGTAATGTGAAAATTATAAAATGATGAAGGTGGCTGGGGCGGTTAGCTCTCCTGTCAGTACAAAGACATGTGCTTCTTTGCAGCTATGAAGGCTTTTATACACACACACACACACACACACACACACACACACACACACACAACTTATATCTTGCACTTGTGGCTTTTCTGGTTACAAATGAGCCCAGCCCCTGATAAACATACTCGCCCGCAGATATCGCAGACCGAGCTTCCTCTGTTCGCTACACTGGCGGTACGTTTTCGAACAGCTCGCTGAAATTTTACATGAAAAATGCATGTTTTTTATTTTTTTTCCTCCAAAAACACCCATTCCTTCCTTTGCTTATTTCCTCCGTTGGTGGCGATGACAAACATTCCTTTTCAATCCCATATTTCACATACATACATACATATTAGATAGAAAGTCGTTGATAAGAATATGGTCCCTAAGAGACAAAACTCTATCAAGGTTTGCATTGGAGTAACCGTTAATTTTAAGTAACGATACTCAGCACATTTGAGCTCTTTTGAATACGAAAAACACCGTAGATCTACTTCACTAGTCGACCGCATACACTACCTTAAAGAAAAAAGTATTCCATACGATATAATTTGGTCTATTATTGACGCTGATCCTCCATACCAGGACCAAAATTATCTGTTTTGGCTATGCTTGAAACAATCTCTATAAATACCATCACATAACCCAGCACAATTATTAAACACTCAACATGAAGTGTTCTTCTCTTGTGTTCATAAATTCTTTAGGATATTTCGATTTTACCACACATCAAAATGCAGTAAGATGGATCCTTCTGTATAATTTTCTTGCACATTATTTTCACTCGTGAGGTGCGTTCAAAAAGTCTCGGACTTTATATTATTCTTGCTAAAACTAATGCCGTGAAGGCAAAATCCTTTGGGCAAGAGGCGATGCCACCCTTCCCGCGCACGCACGAAAATTTCCGCGCCTGTAGCCGCGTCTGTTCCCAGGTGTTAGGCCTAGAGTACAGATGTATAGTTCGTGCTCGTTAGATTTTCGTTTACATCAAACACATCGAACAGAGATATGCATCAAATTTCGCTAAAAGCTTGGTGATACATAAGCTCAAAACCATCCAGAAGATTCAGCAGGTCTTTGGAGATGATGCCATCGACAAATCTCTGATCAAGGAGTGATACAACCGCTTCAAACACAGCCGCACCTCGGTTGAGAGCGAGGCACGTTCAGGTAGGCCATCCACTAGCCGAAATGAGGATCCGATTGGGAAGGTTCGGTGATTAGTCTGTGTTTGCCCCCCACACACACACACACCATCGCTTGACAACCGATGTTGATGTGTTTACATCTCTGTAAGCTAACGGTTCGGCAAAAAGAGACCGATAGAATAAGTACTAGGCTTACAGAGAATAAGTCCTGGGGTCGATTTCTTCGACTAAAAAAACCCTTTAAGGCGATGCTCAAGCATGGCCGCTGTCAAATGACTGAAACAAGTAAAAGATTACTGAGTATAATTCCTTCCCAACTACACACCGTGCTTGAATCACAACGCTAAACTGCTATAATCAGAAGACGTTCTCTACCTTGTTTGCAACCCTCAAAAACTACTCCACTCCTTTTGGCTATCTGATAATTCTAATCTACACTGCACATCACCACTATAAGTAGGGTCTTTGCCATTATACATATGCTATTCTTCATAGCTTACGACTGAACCTCTCCTTCCCTACTTATTTCACCTTCCCCCGTTTCTCTCTATGTGCGCGCGCGTGTATGTGTGTGTGTGTGTGTGTGTGTGTGTGTGTGTGTAAAGGAAAATATCGTCGTCAACTAAACGCGACGAAGGTTGTCAAGACATTTACATTGCTAGAAATAAAAGCTAAAACGTTCCAAAGCTTTTATAAAGCACATAACATATTCTGATAGGGGCTGCAATTGCCCCGAACGCCGAACTGGGAATTCCTTAGACTGACCGGTCAGTTTCAGCTATTTCCGTAGCCATCGTCAGTAAGGCCAGTGACTTTCCATCCCACGTGTATCCTCCTGCTGTTTAGTCCATTCTGTCTTTCTGTGTTGTGTATTCTTATCTGCGCATGCGTTGGTCGCTGTTTAGTTACGTATTTAGGAGTTGGTCGTAAATTTATTGATTGAATTTATTTACCGATACGGTTGTACGTAGGGTAAATGTGTTTGAAAGTTCTGGTTTCTTTGATATGTTTGTTCCCAAACAGCACGTATTTTAGTGCTGTTGACACTGCTGGATTGAATGGTACTGCCCAGGTGTCGAAACCATAATGATATCTGTGGGGCAGCTGAAGATGGAGGTATGTTGGATTGTTGGTATGGCTGTTTTGGTATATGTGGAGTATTGTTATAACACATCCTTTATATATATATATATATATATATATATATATATATATATATATATATATATATATCGAGCGAATTTCCAATGAGTTAACACGGGATCTCACGATAATGTAAACTTCATGTAATCAAGGTACCCTTGGCCTGAAGAGTAACTTGCGGTCTACTCTTCGTTTGAATAATTTACTACTTCCGGGATTCCGTTAGCTATGAAACATATATAGCCTAGATTCTATCTACTCCATTTCCTAATTCGGGGAAGCCAAAGTGCGTTGCATTTCGTTACTTAATAAATGAAAAAATGTATAGTAAATACACAAACGAAAAGAGTGGCTTTAACGGGCATGTGAAAAGTATATTATAGACTGTATATTTAATAAAATGTACATGCCTGAATAGCTCAAAAGCGGATTATAAACTCAGTTGGCTCCAATTTAACTGCATGCATTACCCGAATATCATTCTGCCAGTGCTTCTGTACCAAGGTTGGTATTCATCTATAATTGGTGTGTATGCATTTTATTCCGATCTAACTAGGTGCATCACCTCATTTAACTGAATCTTATATATATATTTTTTATCTTCTTGTTTCAGTCATTAGTCTGCGGCCAGGCTGGGGCACCGCCTTGGTATATTAGTCAAACGAATTTACGCCCTGCACTTATTTCAATCCGGGTGCTTATTCTATTGGTCTTTGTTGCCGAAGCGCTAAATTACAGGGACATAAATATACCAACACGGGTTGTCAAGCGGTGGGAGAGGCAAACACTGATACAAAGACGCACACGCACGCACGCACACACAAACACACGCGCACACACGCGCGCACACACACACACACACACACACACACACTCATACATATATGACAGGCTTCTTTCAGTTTCCGTGAACCAAATCCATTTGGTCGGCCTGCGGCTATAGTAGAAGACACTTGCCCAAGGTGCCACGCAGTAGGACTGAACCCGGAACCATATTCTGAACATATAGTACCATCTTTCTAAACCGGACTCTATTCTGGCTTCTTCACTGCAGCCCTTTCTTCATTTGTTTGAAGTGTTGTTTGGGTGAATCTACTTTCACTTTCTTTACTGTGTGTTGATAGTTTGGGAGTTTCAAGTTTCTTTGCATTAGTTTTTTTTTCTTGTCATTTCTATGTCCGTGTGACATTTTGATCTTGGATTTCGCTTGCTTTTACATTAGACCAGTGTTTCCCAATCTCTTTTCCCTCAGGCCACACTATAACTTTCCAGAAAAACGTATGCCTCACCGGTGATCGGAGAAGAAAAAAAAGCAACAACTTTATTTTTCATATTTCATCATAATTATTCAATACAAAAAAATCTACCGGTAACTCTTTTATTAAGTACTGAGTACAAAAAAGTACATTATTGACTAAGAAAAATAAAGTGAATTAGTTTAATGAGAACCTTGTGACTGGCGACTACGGCACCTTGACCCAACAAAATGTTTCTAGACCAGGTAAGGCAAATGTCCCACCGGTAGGAATCTCTGTATCTGTTATTTTCTCAGTTTTGTAACTTTTGCTTCCGAGTTTTTGACGCTATGCCGTATACATTCTCTGTCGTTAAGAGTTCGTCCTTTTTCATTTGGTTCCATCATTGTATTCTCATACTCTTACACTTTCTATTTCATTCCTTCATTCAATCTGCCTCTCTCGTTCGTTCCATTTCATTCCTCGTGGTTACACACACACACACACTTCTCAATCTCTCTCCTCTTTCCATATCCTTCCTTAGTTCACGCCCTCTCTCCCTCTCACTCTCCCACACACTCTCTCCCTCTTCCCCTTTATCTCTCCCTCTCTCAACCTTTCTCTAACTCTAACTCCTAAACAACATAAGCGTTTATTCGTCTCTCCACTAAAGTGAAATTGAACTGAAAGTTTAAAGTAAAACTTAAAAACGTAGTAGATTTTTTAGTATTTTTTGCCTATAACTTATATTATTTTTCTAGGGGAAGTCTACAATATATATATATATATATATATATATATATATATATATATATATATATATATATATATATATATACATACACACACACACACATATATAAATACATGTATACATGTATATATATATATATACATATATATATATATATATATATATATATATATATATATATATGCACATATATATATATATATATATATATATATATATATATATATATATATATATATATATATATATGCATGTATGTATGTATGTATGTATGATTTAAAAATCAAAACAACATATTCGTTCCATCCCAGTTCAAAATTATTGAAAATGATATATATTAAAAACACTACAACTATGTACACACACACACACACACACACACACACACACACACACACACACACACACACACACACACACACATTAGAAAACAGAAAGTATGCAATATATTTAAAATGATACGCATCAAAAACGTCAAAACATTTGTGAAACGACATGTATTTTATGTAAGTGAACGGAAACGATATATATATATTAAAAATTATAAAGCCTTCGTCATTGTTGTCATCTGCATTGCCGACTTCAACTACCAGGCCATAATGATACTGATGCAGAGGGAAATGACGGATAAGTGGCTTCTTCAATTTGTACTTTAGTGAAAGCGCGTGGCATACGATCATAAGGTCGCGAGTTCGATTCTCGGTGGCGCGTTGTGTCCTTGAGAAAGACACTTTATTTCACGTTGCTCTAGTCCATTCAGCTGGCAAAAATGAGTAGTATCTGTATTTCAAAGAGTCAACCTTGTCACATTATGTATCATGCTGAATCTCCATGAGAACTTTGTGAAAGGTACACGTGTCTGTGGAGTGCTCAGCCACTTGGACGTTAATTTCAAGAGCAGGCTGTTCCGTTGATCGGGTGAACCGGAACCCTCGTCGTCATATTGGTATGAGAGTTAGAGCGTGCTAAGGCTGGCACTGTTGTGCGAATCAAAAGTTTTATTGTTCAAAGATGTTACAGACAAATATTAAATTAATGTTATATATTAAAGAATTATTTCACGTTATGTCGAGGTTCATAAATTCTTGTGATGTCAATGATATAGAATTCTCGCTGTTAAGAAAAAGTTTTCAAAATGGACAAAAAATTCTGTAACGTTTACGGAACACGTTGGTACGAATCCAACAGTCAGTCTACGACTTTTACTGCCTGAAGGGTTTTTTATCAAGTACTTACACATTATTATTTATAGCTTTATCGACTTAGAGTTTTTACCATTCCCAAAACGAATATATATATATACTAGCAGTATAACCCGACGTTGTCCGGGTGTGACTTATTACGCCATCTACGATAAGTCTTGCTAGGTGAAAATCAACTAAAAAAGAAAGACTTACAACGAAAAAACACTTATGATGTAAATATGTTCGTAATTCAAAAGATGATGAAATTAAAAGGGTAAGTTTGAAGGCTGTTTTGCGTAACATTATTAATCGTACGTAAATTTCATCCGTCTAATTGGCTATACAAATGATATGTGCAAAACAACTTTTTGCACTGCCCTGATTATACATAGCAGGGTAATCCCTTTTCGCAGGAGCTAGGACGGCAATTTCTGATGAAGCAATTGCTGGCGATCTGTTGCTACACATTTTTGTCAGAATTCTAACAGATTGGGCAGAAGATGTTGATGCACCATTTTGCATTATGTTCAAAGTAGCTTCTGGAATGTGGTGAATTGCTGCAGTCTGTTGCTGTCTTTTTAAACCGGTTGCAAGCTCTCTTCTTTGGAGGCATAATCTATGTATATATTAAACAGAA
>NC_142935.1:52853895-52871395 GCF_046866305.1 Octopus bimaculoides
ATTCAGCGTGACACAGTGTGACAAGGCTGACCCTTTGAAATACAGGTACAACAGAAACAGGAAGAAAGAGTGAGAGAAAGTTGTGGTGAAAGAGTACAGCAGGGTTCGCCACCATCCCCTGCCGGAGCCTCGTGACGCTTTAGGTGTTTTCGCTCAATAAACACTCACAACGCCCGGTCTGGGAATCGAAACCGCGATCCTATGACTGCGAGTCCGCTGCCCTAACCACTGGGCCATTGCGCCTCCACTATGTCAAAACTAACCCGAAGTCAAACAACAATAAAAACGATGACTACAACAAATACCACCAGCAAAAACAGTAAGAACAATAACAACAACAGCAACAATATCACTAACAACAATAACAAGTGCCACTGCACATCTACATAATTGTATTTGCTGATGGTTTTAAATAACAGGATCCCAAATGTTACTTATACAAGGAAGTCTTCCTTATTGGACGAGTTCGACAAATATGACTAAACTATCAAATTCATTCAGAAATTTTCCTATCGTACCAAGTGTCGTCGGCCACTAAATTTTTTTGTTTGGTCAGCTGTGTTTGTAATCACATGAATTTGCATAGTTTCGACTACATTCCTCACGAAAAGTGTTAACCCCGTTGTTAGGAACTCGGCTCAAATCTTTAACTCTGTATTCTACAGAATTATGAAGCTGAAATTATTCATAACATCACTTTTGTTTCCCTTATTAGAATATTATAGTCCTATTTCTTGACACGTTCATCTAAGAAACTGTACTAATTTCTTACATATTTCTGAAACGTTGTTGTTGTTGTTGTTTAGACTAGGCATGGCCAATCTTTTTCGAGAAGTGGACTGCTTGAGACACGGTTCATCATTAAGCAGGCTGCACTACTAAGAAATTCGAAGTAATGTTTCGTTAGGTGTACCATTTAAAAAGTCCCGCAGATTGCAGTTTGCTCATTGGTTCCAGATCGACCATGATTAATCTGATCTGTAATCAACAGCGTTCCAGCCGTGACAGTCTCATCTCTTTCAAGTATAATATGTATAAGACTACATTATCCAATGTATCCTTTCTTTTCTCAATCAATAACGTAAGATTTAATAGAGACTTAACTGCTATTTCTAGACGGTATGTGACAACAGAGAAGGTTGCTCTTCAGGTATTTTTACTCCTGAAACTTTCTATTGTTTTTGTTGTTGCAACTATTGTTATGGCTGGCGTTCCAGTCATGACAATCCTGTCATTTCACTCTCAGGGACTACATTACTCAACGTGTCTTTCTTTTTTCTAAGGTAGTGCGTTGTGATTTGAGAGTAACTTGGTTGCTATTTCTAGTAGGTCGATTAACTGCGCAGGAACTTTTATGTTGGTGCGGGACCACTTTAATTGTTGTTATGATTTTTATTATTACTACTGTTTTTCTTGCTGTTTGTTGCTGTTTGCCCAGGTGACCAGTGAAAGGCCAGACCGATTATCAAGGGTGCTACAACCGTGACTTTCCCATTCTTTCCATGTCAAAGACTATATTGTCCGATGCATTCTTTCTTCCTTTCTTTAAGGCGACTTGGTAGACATTTCTAGCAAATCAAATAACTGCATAAAGGCGCCCTCTCGAGCTTGAGGTCATCTTTGCTTGATAAGTGGTAGATAGGTTGATTCTTAGAATATAAGTCATGAAGAAAATAAACCAAGAAAAAAAGCAAGTTAAATTTTGTTGGATATTTTTGAAATATATATTACTCTTTTACTCTTTACTCTTTTACTTGTTTCAGTCATTTGACTGCGGCCATGCTGGAGCACCGCCTTTAGTCGAGCAAATCGACCCCAGGACTTATTCTTTGTAAGCCTAATACTTATTCTATCGCTTTTTTTTTTGCCGAACCGCTAAGTTACGGGGACGTAAACACACCACCATCGGTTGTCAAGCGATGTTGGGGGGGGGGCAAACACAGACACACAAATACACACACACACACACACACACACACACACACATATATATATATACATATATACGACGGGCTTCTTTCAGTTTCCGTCTACCAAATCCACTCACAAGGCTTTGGTTGGCCCGAGGCTATAGCAGAAGACACTTGCCCAAGGTGCCACGCAGTGGGACTGAACCCGGAACCATGGAAAAAGCAAGAAAAACAGAATAAGAAAAAGTACATAAGAAAACAAGAAAATTAAAACAATAGGGGAAACAATAGAAGACAGAGAGGGAAGGTGGGTGGAAAGAGATGATAGAGGTGGTGGTGGTGGTGGTGGTGGCGTTGGCATAACGACCACTGTTCCACATTACAGTACTAAAGGTTTTAGCGGCCATTAAACCCTATACTCTTAACTTCACGAGGGAGAGGTCAGTTACAAGCAGCAAAAATGACTTACATTTCCTTAAACTTTTACTTCAGGTGGCGGAGCCCCATTATCTTATTGTTGCTGTTGTTGTGTTCTACATCTTTGTTATTGTTGTTCTCTCTTTTCTTGTTCTCCAGTCTGTTTCACTCTCTCCCACTTTATCGTTCTTTCGTTCTCTCTCCCCACTCTCTCTCTCTCTCAGACATACGCATAATTTGAAATATGACATTATTGTTCCGAATTTTTTTCATTCTCTCCTCTCTCAAACATACAGGCACACACTGTGCGATGACAGCCAAAAGTTTGAACTTAAAATATGACCAGTGTATAGCAACAGTAATAGAATATATGAATGTGCGTGTGTGTGTGTACGTGTGTGTGTGTGTAGGTGCGTGCGGGCGTGTCTACGTACGTGTGTGTGTGCATCTGTATATATATATATATTATATATATATATATATATATATATATATATATATATATGTACATATATATATGTATATATATATATATATATATATATATATATATATATATATATATATATATATATATATATATATATTCACATATGCATCTATCCATGTGAATATATATCGAAACGCCGGTGTTAAAACGGAAGTAACTGATGAAGTAGAATGTTCTCTATGTGGCTTGTGTGTTTTCTCGTCTCTGTTTTGTTTGCAATGTCCTGTACCCAGATATGCACCTATACATACAGGTGGATGTCGGTATGCACATACTTGTACGTATATATGCATATACTCATTTACTATTTGTTTATATATATATATATATATATATATATATATATATATATATATATATATTACATATACAATAACATTAAGTAAAAACAATAAAATGTCACGTTGACGTTGACAAGTAAATAAGAACACTATACCCCTGCAGATGAAAACAAAAATTACAAAAAGGATTTCAAGTCAGTTAAGTTTCGAATGTTATTTGATGTTAAGCGGTGGCCCTCTTAAACAACACTTCGTGCGCACATTACTGAAATATTATGGCCTTTTTAGGGCTACTTTATGGTTTTATGATCTCACTTCGGTATTAAAACAGCTGTAATTCAGTCATAAAACGGAGGAAATTGTCTTTGATGGTCCTCACCTCTCTCTGTGGTTGGACATATTAACAATTGCCATTTACTGCTGTATAATGCGTGGGTCAGTCACCGAACCAAGCTACGGGCAGGACGAGGCACTACCTGCGGTTTACTTCTATCTATCTATCTATCTATCTATCTATCTACACATACATACATACATACATACATACATACATACATGTGGAGGGAGGCGCGTGGCTTAGTGGTTAGAGTGTTAGACTCATGATCGTAAGATTGTGGTTTCGATTCCTGGACCTAGCGCCGCGTTGTGCTCATGAGCAAATCACTTCATTTCACACTGCTTTAGTTTACTCAGCTGGTAAACGTGAGTAATCCTGCGATGGACCGGCGTACCGTCCGGGTGGGAAAAATATACATCATGTAAATCGGAAAACCGGCCCTTTGAGTCTACACGACTCGGCAAGGAATTTTACTTCACTGTTTTTTTTTATACTTACATATACTTTGATATACACACCCATTCACTCGATCTCACACACACATTTGCACACAGACACACACTTGCTCACACGCGCACACTTGCACACAGATTTATCTGTTTCAGTCATTGGACAGCTGCCATGCTGATGCACCACCAAAGTTGTAACTTTATGTGCGCTTCCAACTGGATAAGTTTCCTCATGTTACTCTCTTCTATCGCTATAGAATGTTTAGTAAATAGGATGGAAAATAAGATCGCCATAAAGAGACATCTGTATATCATTGGAATATAATGATAAACGGTGATAAACGGAGTTACCCTCTGAGTCTCCGTGATTAGTACCTAGTGACAGGCCGACGAAAGATACCCAGTAATCACGTGAATCTGGAGGTTTTGCATCAGAGCATCCGTCTCCTAGAAGGATGCAGCGACAGTAGATAGGGGTCCCACACTTTCAGTGGTTTTACTTCGCGCCCTGACACAATCCAAGCGTATTTCTGCAACCCTTCGCCCAGAGAGAATGCATCATATATACTGCTTAGCTCATAGCTGGAACCCCGACAGGTGCTAGTTCTCCGGGTCAAAATAGACCTAGGAACAATAACAGCTAAATATGTGTGTGTGTGTGTGTGTGTGTAAAATGCTCTCAGTAATCTTTTCGCCCGTTGTACTTTCCGGTCCTTTTCAGGTGGCGTTGCTGTTTTGTAACGTTCACGGAATTTCATATCGAATCCCTTATCCATTCCATAGATTCACTGACCCAAGAACTTATTTCCCGCCCACCAGTTAAACTCTTAACATCTAATAACATCTAACCAACGTCTATAGTCACTGTGCCCATTGTCTCAAAGGGCAATAAGTAGATGTGAATTAAGAACTTTAAACTTAACTATTTTTTATGGTCTTAAGGTTAATGGAATTTGTTTCTTAAAGGTTCCTGATTTGAAACTGCTAATTTCCAGCAAGTATGTATGTGTGTGTGTGTGTGTGTGTGTGTGAGAGAGAGAGAGAGTATGTGTGTGTATGCGTGTGTGTGTGTGTGTGTGATGGTATGTGTGCGCGTGTACTGTGAGTAGGTTGTATATACTTTTACACATACATACATACATACATACATACATACAAATACGCATACGTATTTCCATTTGTACATGCAAAACAAAGTGTGTGTGTGTATGTATGTATGTATGTATATATATACATATATATGTATATATATATATATATATATGTGTGTGTGTGTGTGTGTGTGTGTGTGTGTGTATGAAAACCTCCTACATCTGTGTGTATATGTGTGTATTTGTGCGCGTATACACACACATGTATATACATATGCATATGTATGTATTTATATATTTATATAAGCACTCCCACCCATAAGCTCCCTCTGTGGGACAATAAATGGCAAGTACAACCACCTGTGGATGAAAAAGAAAAGAAAAAAATAAAGAAAATACCAAGGGGATCTAACTACTGTGACCTATATATTCTGTTGTAATGCCTGAACCCTTTAGGGGCGACCCCTACAAAGAAGTGAAGGAAGAAAATCTTCACTGAAGCTTATAATCCTGCATCAGCTCCCTAAAATCTCCCCTTTGGGTGTTTCTTTTCAGTAATATCAGTCTGTAATATAATCCTTCCTCACCCCCACAAAGGCACTGTTCCAATACAATATAGATTTTATATCTTTATGATCTTTACTAACTGTTGTCTTGTTTCCTATTGTGATTCTATTCATATTTAGGAGGCACTATTAGATTCGATCAAAGGCGACGAGCTGGCAGAATCGTTAACGCACCGGATAAAATGCTTAACTGTATTTCGTCTGTCTTTACGTTCTGAGTTCAAAATGCCGCTGTTGCCGACTTTGCCTTTCATCCTTTCGGGGTCGATAAATTAAGTATCAGTTGAACACTGAGATAGATGTAATCGACTTATCCTCTCCCTCGACATTGCTGGTCTTGTACCAAAATTTGAAACTAATATAAAGTAGCAGTCAAGGTGCTAAGCTGGCAGAATCGTTACCATGTCGGGAGAAATGCTTAGAGGTATTTCTTCTGAATCTTTACGTTCTAAGTTCAAATGCCGCCGAGCTCGATTTTATCTTTCATCGATAAAATAATATTTAAATTAAGCACTGGAGTCGATGCAATTGACTTATTCCTCCCGTAAACTTGCGAGCTTTGTGCCAAAAATTGAAACCATTATTAGAATGGACCCTGGGCACTTGATTGGTGCTTTATTAAATCGTCCTTCTGCTCTGACTCGATTTTGTTTTAAATCTCACATATTTCTTCAATCTTTTTGTTTCGATTAGTTTATTGTTTATTAAGTATTAGTGTTTAAGTTTCTCCAGTCCGCTTTATCTAAAATTCTAGGCCATTTTATATTACCCTCAGGCTATCTACTAAGGAACTGATTAACTTTGCCTGTCCTTTATCGGATATTGGCCCTCGCTATCGGATTATCGTGGTGTTTATAACGTGATGAAATAACTATAAAGGGTTTAGTAGAAAGTGGGTTATACATCTTTTGTATACCTGACTTTCTACTATAAAATTGAAGAAATAGACGGAACGCTGAACTCCAGACTAAACAACTTAAACAACATTTATTTTAGGTGATAAACATACATATCTTTTAGTTATACATCTTTAGAGGTGAGAATAACGAGCTGTCGAGTATAAGACCGAAAGATGTAGAGACAGCTTTAAACACACGTCCTTGCTCAATCGCTGGCCAGCGTGAAAGAGAATGAATTGAGCGGGAAACGCTTCCTTTATTAATTCTACGCATGCGTAAGACTACGCATGCGCAGGCGTTACTACAAGGGAAACTTCACAGTTTTTAATATGTTATTTACTTAATTATATTTTATTCTTATAAAAATTAATCAGATAAAACAAATTCAGTCTTGAATTAGGGTTTTGTACACACACTCAAATATATATATTTATATTATACATTTTTATTTTGCCATGGGACGACAAAATCTAAGGATTTTATTCGGTGATATCCACCACAGTATTTGTTATTCAATTCTATTTGTCGAATCACTAAGTTACAGAAAATAGAGTAAATGTAAACACACGCATATACATACATTTATATGCATGTGTGGGCGCGTGCATGTATGTGTGTGCACGCGTTCTTCACTCCACCGAATCTTCACTAGAAGTTAGCCACGAAGAAGAAAGTCTGGTTTAATCCGCCACATGTCATGAATATAACCACAAATATTGTAAGGAATGTTCTAGCTCAGATAAATCGACACTTCCCACCGACATATAAACGCAATAAACTATTTTATGCACGCAGTGATAAGTTCGACTATTTACGCTTGAACAACGTCACCTCTTAAAGGTATATATATACCAATCGAAAACGTAACCCCACCAACCAAGTAATAATTGTCGAAATCTTTTTACTTACCTATACAGGGTATTCCGTTTTCCGTAAAACGTACTCACAATATACTTGAATAGCATTGAAAATTATTTCAAGATTTGTGGATGCTCACCACAAACACTTTCAAGGATCGTCAGTAACAGCACCTCCATTTATTTATTTCAAAGAGCGGAAAAAAAATATTTTTCCCCTTCCCAACTTATTTGGAAATCCAAATAGCAATAATTCGAGCTTTTTAAAGAGTTTCTACCATTTTTCAACAGATCGTGGAACCGCTGAGTCTGTCGAACTCCGGATGGCTAAGCAACCAACGTAATGCCTTGGCAGAAGATGCGAGATATTCTTTTCTACTCTAAGCACAAGGCCCGAAATTTTTGGGGTGGAGCTCCAGTCGATTAGATCAACCCCAGTACGCAACTGCTACTTTATTTATCGACCCCGAAAGGATGAAAGACAAAGTCGACCTCGGCGTAATTTGAACTCAGAACATAAAGACAGACGAAATACTGCTAAGCATTTCGCCCGGCGTGCTAACGTTTCTACCAGCTCACCGCCTGAGGATGCGAAATATTCTCTAACAGCTGTCATCGGAAGAATTTTCTCTATAATAATTTTCAGACGTAGACAATTATATAACACATACGTTGGATTCGACCAGATATGTATTGAGTAACCTCCCTTGATGTGTTTAAAACTGAGTAGCCCCGCCTCCTTACATTTTTTGGTCTGCAAGGTTTACAAGTACTTATCAAGATTTGACTGGTATGAATCTGCTTAAGATATTCATTACGAGATTTAAGTTATGCATCAAGGACTATATTACATGTAAGCGTGCTGTTGAGTTAATGATGCAGAATATCTAAAACGGAAAATTCAACAGTTGAACAATTATCTAAAATAAATAAATGGATAACTGAATAAAATAAAAAAAAAAAAAAAAAATTCTGTATCTTAACATACATAATACATATATATATACATACATATATATATATGTATGTATATAAATGTATATATATGTATATATATATATATATATATATATATATATATATATATATATATATATATATATATATATACGAAAATGAAAAAAAGCCAGAATGCTGAACTGGAAGCATATTTTAATAAAGATTTTTTTCTAACCGGTTTTCATTGCGAAAAAGCAAATTATCAAGAAGAAGGAGAAGGAAAATGTTTTTTTACAAAGAAGTACAAAATGAAGAAAATAATATATAAAACAATAATATATAAAAAAAAATAAATATACCCATACATTATATTGTCTTTGAGCTTTTGTAGTTCAATAGTAGTTCATGTATAAACAGGTAGGAAAAATAAGGATACAAGAGAGTTGGGAGTTTTGTTAGGTTTTAAAAAAGGGTTAAAAGTTTGTGTTAAGCAGGAAATGTGGTGTCAAAACAGGAAGTGTGTGTAAAGGGAGACAAGTGTTTTTAGTTGGAGTTATGAACTCTTTTTCAACAGGAAGTTTGTGTCTGTTCATAGAGAAATAAGGTCACTGAGGGGTGTGTGTGTTAAGAAATGGTTGGAATTTCTCTATGAAAAGATTCTCCTTGTTGATTCTTTCTTGTGTGGAGATTCTGTCTTTACATTGATAGAAAGGGAATATAATGAATTTAGGGTTTTTGTTTCTGGCGCAAGAGTCTATGTGGCCACTGAGTGGAATTTGGCGGTATTGAGGGAGGTTTATTTGTTCCTTGTGGACAGCTACTCTTCTACGTAATGGGTGGCTCGTCTGTCCGATATAGAAGTTTTGGCAACCTGCGCAAGTAAGGACATATATATATATATATATATATATATATATATATATATATATATATATATATATACATACATACATACATATATATAATAAATCTCTGAGCGAGATATAAGCAGTAGCAGCACGACAGCGTAGAGTATATTTGCCACCATTTAAGGTTTAGCCATATTTAGGTGGAAAATGTATTTCACGATGTTGTGCTGCTACTGTTTATACCTCGCTAAGAAATTTATTATTGCTTGTTTTCACTTTTTCGAGATCAATGACTTTTCGTCACTGGAAAAAATATACATATTTGCGTTGAGAATCACTACCCATCGACAACCCGGTTGTCGCACACTGATGACGGGTCAATACCCAGAAATTCGGATCCGTGTGTATCAAGTCAGGTTGGAGATAGGAACGATGACTTCCCTTTGCAAATACTGATAAGGCACAGATAGTTTGTCAATAGCCAGCTGGAGGAGATGTCTTCCTGGGGCTACAAGCTACAGTAGCATCGACCCTTAAAGGTTAGCCACATTTAGGTGGCAAATATACTTCACGATATATATATATATATATATATATATATATATATATATAGGAAGTGAGCATAGAAATTATAGATGTATGTGTGTGTGTACATACATATACAATCTATATTACATACGTAGATAGATACAAACATACATACACACATTCATACAAGGTGATTGCTTCATCTATGCCTACACACACATACATAAACACACACACATATACATACATACATACATACATACATACATACATACATACAGATATACGTAAGGTGAATTCGCAGATACTACATACACTCACGCAAAGGCACACGTACGCACACACTCGAACACACACACACACACACACACACACACACACACACACACACACACACACACAACATACACACACACACACAAACCCACACACATACACTCGCATGTACACACACACACACACATACGTTCAAACGCACACACCCATACACACTCACACAAACAAACAAAAGATATTAGTCATAAATGTGTGTATGTCGTCGATGAAATAACGCTAAAATGGCAGAAAAAACACGCCTCCATTTTCATTTGTACCACGCCGACAGTATTACAGTTGATTAACCCTGTAGAAAACTTCTTTGATGATATTGCGACATACTTACAGTGACGTATTTACAAATTATATATTCTCATAAATACACATTCTTGTATATTTTATGTATTTGTGTAATGTGTGTATGTATGTATGTATGTATTTGTATAATGTATGTATGTAGGTATGTATGTATGTATGCATGTATGCATTATTCAGTTTTGTTTCAAGATTTCTTGTCAATAGAGAAAGAGCCGGTTTCTAACCATCCAAAGCTCTTCCATTGGAATTTCAACATGAACAACAGAGTATGTATGTATATATGTATGCATGTATGTATGTATGTATGTATGTATGTATGTATGTATCTATGTATGCATGCATGCATGTATGCATACACGTGTATGTGTGTGTGTGTGGGTATTACATATATGATATATATATCTATATATGAAGTAAGCAAGTCGTTTGTATGAAAGCTTTACGTATGGATATGTAATACTTTTTATATTACATATAACAGACACATATTAACTACAGTTTAAGGTCTAATACGTTGTAAGTAATGGCAATGAATGTGTCGGCGGAAAGGTGGTCCAATGAAGTGCTGCAAATGGATCTTGACCTTTAAAAAATAAATTTCGAATTAAATATACACGTGAAGCACTGAAAAGTCGATTGCCACAGACTGTCTTTTGTGTTATAATTTGTTTAACTTGTGTTTATGTAAGTATTGTCCGTGATTAAAATGGTGGGTTTTCCCGGGGATATTTTTATACATAAGGTCTTATATGATATGCCTTGTCAAATGAAACAAAATATATAGATATAGCAGAAAAACTTTTAAAATGTTGATCCCTTTCTACCCTTTCTAACCCAACAATAAATCGGGCAATTTTATATCATAACACAACATAATTTTTAAAATGCATGCATGTAGGTCGGCTTTACGATGGTCTCTTTTTATGGTTTTTCACATTAACTATCTAAAAAATTCACCAAAATCATTGAAACTAAAAAAACAACTCATAGCACCAAGAGCTGTTGCTCGTTGTGCTCAATGTTTGTTTGTTTCAGTTCCAGTTTTATCTCGAGTGTAAGCGCGTTACATAGTATTACATACAACGTTAGTACTCACTACTACTACTACTACTACTACTACTACTACTACTACAACTGCTGCTGCTGCTGATGCTGCTGCTACTACTACTACTACTACTACTACTGCTGCTGCTACTATTACTACTACTACTGCTGCTGCTACTACTACTACTACTACTACTACTACTACTACTGCTACTGCTGCTGCTACTATTACTACTACTACTGCTGTTGTTACTACTACTACTACTACTACTACTACTACTACTACTACTGCTACTGCTGCTGCTACTATTACTACTACTACTGCTGCTGTTACTACTACTACTACTACTACTACTACTACTACTACTACTACTACTACTACTACTACTACCACTATTCCATACCTATATCAGAGCTGAATTCTTTGACAATATTCAGGAGCTCTCCTAATTCTTCGTCGTTTTTGGCAAACAGTTTTAGATCATCCATATAAAGTAGATGATTAATTTTCTGGTCAAAGATCTTATACCTTCTCTTAGAATTATTCAGTTGTGCTGATAATGGGTACAGAGCGAGGCAGAATAGTAATGGTGATAATGAATCACCTTGAAAGATACCACAAGTGATAGTGATGCCTGGTGAGGTGGTATATCCTTGTGTGTGGTTTAAAATGAGGGTGGTTTTTAAAAACTTCACAATTGTTGGAGCTATCTTTGTAAATTTCCAGGGCCTTGATAATCCATGCATGGGGGACACTGTCAAAAGCTTTCTTGTAATCTATTCAAGCGGTGCTAAGGTTTCTGCGTTTTGATTTGCAAATTTCAATGAACATTTTATCAATCAGTAATAGGTCCTTGCATCCCTTTTGTTCCACTGGGAATAACTTCCTATTGTCCAAGAATTCATATGCTCTGTTCGCTATTACAGATGTTAATAGTTTATATATAGTGGTGAGGTACGTTATGGGTCGGTATTTTTCACTAGTATTCAATCTACCGACCCCGAAAGGATGAAAGGCAAAGTCAACCACGGCGGAATTTGAACTCAGAACGTCGCGGCGGACGAAATACTGCTAAGCATTTCGCCCGGCGTGCTAACGATTCTGCCAACTCGCCGCATTAATAATAGCAACAACAACAACAACAACAACAACAACAACAACAACAACAACAACAACAATAATAATTATAATAATAATAATAATAATGATTCATTATGAGCTGAAATGTTAGGACAATGTCCATAAAAAGTAAAAAGGAGCCTAAATGACCAGCAAATTAAAATAAATGTTTGTAATTTGTTCCGTGTATAAGGCGTTGAGTTTAGCTCCCTGTATCAAATAATATGAACAGTACAGATAATATATAGTCTGTTATCACCCTGAAAAATTAGTCACGAAAGAAGATAATGCAAAAAAATAATAATAAAACAACAAAAAACGAGTTCTCCGTGTCACTGGGGTGAAGATACGAACTAAAATTAAATATAATTCTGAACAAAGCGAAATCATTATTTGCTGAGATATGTAAAATATTTACGATCAGCTAATGTTGCAGTAATTCGCACCAAACACCGAGGTCTATTTTCAAAGGAAGTGTTATTAGCGCATGACAATGCACGCCAACGTACGGCTGCCTACATTGCTGAAACCATTAGAAAATTAGGTTTTGAGTTGCTGAAATACTCTTCGTATTGCAGATCTCGCCTTTTCCAACTATCATCATTTTGGACCACTCAGACATCTTTTGCGAGATCGTTGATTTCCTACAGACGAAGAGCCGCAGGAAGCGGTGCATAAAAGCTGCGTTAACAGCCAAAATCTTCTCCGATAGCATAAGCAAGCTTACGGACTGTTGGAAGAGGTGCATTGAGAACCAAGGAGACTATGTCGAAAAATGATATAACTGTACAACCC
The DNA here is from genome assembly GCF_046866305.1 of Octopus bimaculoides. Taxonomy (NCBI): domain Eukaryota; kingdom Metazoa; phylum Mollusca; class Cephalopoda; order Octopoda; family Octopodidae; genus Octopus; species Octopus bimaculoides. Next base: position 52,867,100 of record NC_142935.1, read on the forward strand.
CTATATTTGTTTTAATGAATAACAGGAGCAAGTGAGCGTATAATTATTGGCTTAACTTTATGTGTGTGTGTGTGTGTGTGTGTGTGTGTGTGTAGCTAATGCTAGCGTTGTCGCTAGTATTTAACCCGAGTCACCCCAAACCGAGTAACCCTATGGCCGAAAACATTCTAATCGTGGACATCTTCATGTTTCTTAATCAATGTCTAGGAATTTACTATCAAGTGTGTTCCTATTTTCTAAAACATTATGCTATAATTTTTAGTGAAATTTGGCTGCTAATTCCAGCTGATCTATCTATCTATCTCGTAGAGCATTTTTCGTCGGATCACCGATGCGATAGTTGGCTTCCTTTTAGAAGGGCAAAATATATGCAAGTTCATCTGCTGATTAGATATGTGATTCAATTTTATGCTTAGTGATAAGCCGGCTGCCACAAGAAATCGAAATCGGTTGGGATCGACTTCTCTAGATGTCTACAATAGTTATTCTGCATAGTTTACTCTTTAATTGATAAACAGACTCTTCTTTGAAGCAAACAAGAAAGTTAGTGATAGGGTCCTCTTAAAGAGATTTGAAAGGCGTTTCGAGAGAAACAAATTCGATGAAAGAATATTAAATTAAACACTGAGCATTACTTCTTTCTACATCACTAATGAAATATGTTTCTTTTCTTTATACTTGCGTTTTCTTTTTATCGTCTGCAACTAGTTTCAAGAAAATAATAGCGTTTGTGAAGTTCAGTCAACACTGACAAGATGGCGTCAGTCTATTTTATCAAATATGATACTGGAGACTAAGAAGATAATTTAGCATTTTTAAGCTTGAAATTTAATTTTCTTAAATAGAATGCTATTGAAAATGATTACTTCGTTAAACGTTTGTGTTAACGACAAGGATAATGTACCACACAGTCAAGCATTCACGCTTAATGCGCGCGTGCGTATAAGTGCGTGTGTGTGTGCGCGCGTGTGTGTGTGCGTGTGTGTGTGTGTGTGTTTGGGAAAGAGAGAGAGAGAGAGATTCTCTGTGTGCGTGCGCGCCCATATCTGTGAGTGTACGTGCATATGTACATACATGTACACACACATGCATATACATACATACATACACGCCCACACACATCTATGAGTGTATGAGTGAGTTATACATAGATAAACAAACAAACAAGCATAAACAATACGCAAGATGCTTAGTATTTTTTATACTATATCTTCTATATCGCTATATATATATATAAGTCAGTATATATATATACATACATATATGTATATATACATATATAAACGCGATATACATAATATATACATTCATTCTTATTATTACTTCATACACTAACATCAAATAACAATAACTCAATTAAAAGAGGCAGACACCCAGTGTAAAACAGACGCACAATTTCACTCTGCAATGACACTTAACAGTGACAGTATAATTTCTATATCAACACTTTTTTATGCATTATATGGTAAGACTCATTGCACGTGTTTAATAGCGTTATACTTATTGAAATCACAGTCAATTGTATCTGTTTAACATAAAAATATTAGCTATTTATTAGATTATACGCCCAATTCCATGCATTAAATTAGCCTTGTTGTAATGAATTGGAAATCATTTGTGTTTTATATCGAATAGTTAATCATTAATACTTATAATTCTAATCCGTATTGGCACTGCCTATGTCGCCTACTGTGAAGGCGCGTGGCTTAGTGGTTAGGGTGCTCGGTTTAATATCGTAAGGTCCTGAGTTCGATTGCTCGCGGAGCTTTGCCCTGGAGAAAGACCCTTTATATCACGTTGCTCCAGTCCACTCAGCTGGCAAAAATGAGCAGTACTTATAATTCCAATGACCAGCCTTTTCACATTCTGTGTTACGCTGAATCTCCTTGAGAAAAATATGTTAAGGGTACGCGTGTCGGCGGAATGCTCAGCCATTTATACGTTAATTTCACGAGCAGGGTCTTCTGTTAATCGGATCAATAGGAACATCGCCTACTCAGACGGTCCCAGTGATATATCTGTATAAGTATAAATTCTGTTAGAGAGGGAGAGAGTGAGATATGTTGGTTTATATACATAACCCAAAACCATATAGTTGGGAAGTTTGCTTCCCGCCCATATAATTTTGGTTCAATCCCAATGTGCGGCACCTTGGCGAAGTGTCTTCTACAGGCCTGGGCTGACAAGGCCATGTGAGCGAATTTGGTAAACAAAAACTGAGAAGTATTGTCGTTCACACACACACACACACACACACACACATACTCCCTCCCTCTCTCTCTCTCTCTCACACACACACACTCATACACACACACACATACACACACATGCACATTATTTTATCGGTTTCGGCTCAAAGCTGCAGCCATGCTGGAGCACCGCCGTTTTGGTACACTTTTATAATTGAGTGCCTGCTCTGGTATGTGGCATTTGGAAAATATTTGATGTCACCGCCCTCATTTGCGGCTCTTGCTGCGAGGTACGTTGTCTGGGACACTCGACAGGAAGAGATGCAGTTTGTTTTTTGTTTTTTTAAGCACCTACATTCACTTTGTGTACGTCCCTCAGGCTCTTTGGGTGAATATTAAAAAGCTGTGGGCCCTTGTAACTCAGGCTGTTGCAGTAACTGGTCTCGAAACGCGACAGCAGTGTTGGGATATTTGGCACTATGCAGTGGCGACCCGTTCTGGCATTTGTGTAGCTTTCAATCCCAAAATTTGATACAATCCCTTCAAGGATCTTCTAGATATATATTACTGTATATCTCTCCCACCTTTGCTCCAGAGAGTAGAGTCTTAGCTGTTTCAGCCTTTCCCAGTAGCTGAGATGTTGCAGTGAGACGATCTTCTTTGTGAGGCTTCGCTGGATTGCTTCAAGATCCAAAATACATTGTAGGGTGACCATAATTGGGATCAGTAGTCCAGGCGGCTGAGCACGAATGTCCTCCAGAGGACCATCATGGTTTCCTTCTCTCTGGTTCTGAAGGTTCTTATCATCCAGCCAGCCAGCCATCTGCACTTTGTCACCATCTTGGTAAATTGCATTTGGTAATGTGCACTTGGAAAGAGGTATCATCACTCATGTTGATACATAGGTCACACACCGATTTAGTTCTGGGATTGTAATCGCCACTGGGACAGTGTATGTTTCTCGTTCAGTTTTGGGTGCTGGCAGCGCAGCACTTGGAATTTTCCATAATTAAGTTGCATATTGTTGTTTTCTGCCCATCTGTAGATTGCATCCGACTTCTGCTGCAGGCGTTCAACATCGCTAGGATTTTGTATTTTCTGCGAAACTTTCGTATTTTCGCAGAAAATACAAAATATAGCAAGAGTGGCTAACTGAGCAGCTGAGGGCATATCAGAGAGGGCCTCTATGAAAAGCAGTGGTCCCAAGACAGTGCCTTTTGGAAAACCGCTCACTATTTGTGTTTCCTTTGAGGTTTACCAGCTATGCCAAGATCGCGCAGTTTGTGGCATATCATACCATCGTCAGCTTTATCAAAAGCTTTTGCAAAGTCAAGATATATTACATCCACATTTGAATTGACGAGTAACTACTTCAACACCCAATCATAGTCTTGTGGGAGTTGTATCAGGCAGCTCCTGCCTGGTCGAAAACCATGCTGGGTATCACTCAGCCAGTCGTTTACTTCAAGGAATGCCATTACTTTCCTTTTGACTATATGTTCCATGACTTTGCTGATGTGTGAAGTGAGAGAGATAGGCCTATAAGTTTTGGCATATGCTCTGCTTCCTCCTTTATGGATTGGGCATATTGTTCATTCCTCCAGTTTGCTTGGCAGAAAACTCGCAAGAAAACTCTGGAAGAGAATCTGTAGTGGTTTTGCCAGAGCACGTTTGCAAGATTTGAGGAGGATTGCTGCGAAACCATCAGGGCCAGCAACTGAGTTAGCGTCCACCTCATTTATGGCTAGTATTACATCTTCTTCCCCAATATCGATGTAATCTATCGTAACTACCTCCCTGGTTATAGGTGAGGCGGCAAAGCAATCCACTGGTTCGTTCACCTGACTGTGTTCCAACGGGGTAGTAAAGACTGAACTGGTCGTTCAGTACTTCACTGATCCTGGTTGGGTTAGCCGTGAGGGAGTTGTCCTTTTGGAAGAGGGGTACTATTCTGCAGCATACTTTGACATAACGAAAGAAAGCCTTTGGGTTTGACTTGACGTTTTTTTATAACCCAAACTTCTTTGTCTGCTCTCTCTTTCACATAGGATTGTTGCAGGCTTTTTTCAATCTCCATCAGTGTCGTTTTTAGGCGGGATATTTCACT
>NC_142935.1:52876395-52886395 GCF_046866305.1 Octopus bimaculoides
ACGGACGGACGGATACTAATATATTACTGTACACTGCATATTAATTCTATGTCAATCACAGAATTTAACTCTCCATATATTGCTGACATCATCAAGTACAACAACATAAAGATTCTTTGCAGATGATTCCAAGCTCCAGAATCTCATCAATGAAGTGAGTGACCGGACATGCCTTCAGTCAGACTTACTGGCTGTCACCGAATTGGCGGGAAGGAACAATATGCTGCTGAACGAGGACAAATTCGAGTTAATCCACTTCGGTAAAAAGGATACCCTAAAACTCTCATACTCTCTTCCTTCAGGTGAAACTCCCATGGCATCCAACAACATCAAAGACCTGGGAGTAATTGTGGACAAAAACATAAGCTGGGACGCTCATATAAACAGCAAAGTTGACATGGCCCGCTGAATGTGTTCCTGGATTCTCAGTACTTTTCAGTCGAGAGACATCCACACCATTATCCTTCTCTTCTCCACTTTTGCCCGATCCCACCTTGAATACTGCTGGTCACTGTGGTCTCCCCACACGAAACGAAGTACCATGAAAGTTGAAGCACCTCAAAGGTCAATTACAAAAAAGATATATGTCATGACATGCCTTGACTATGGGGATCGACTAGAAAAGCTCAAGCTTTATTCACCCCAACCTCGCCATGAGTGCTACATCATCTGCATTATGTGGAAAATATTCCATCAGCAGTGTTCAAATGATGTTGGCATCACCTTTAAGATACACCCTAGGCTTGTGTCCTTTGCTATCCGCCCACAACGTAGATCGCATTCGCATCTCACAACAACAATACGGCACAGTTACACTAAAACACATTAAAGCAGAAATAGACTCCATAAAGTTCAAGAAGTCTTTGGACAAATACCTTCAAGAAATCCCAGATGAACCTCCTACAACCGGATGTGTCTCCGTAAACTATAACTCTCTACTTGAGTGGGCCATATTGTCCGAATCCTGATTTCGATGACTCTGCCAGGTGGTGCTATTAATTTAGACATGGCCTGGGCCAATACAGGCCGAAACCTATCAAAGTATCAAAGTATATACACATATACATGTGTGTGAGTGTGTGTGTGTGTGTGTGTGTGTGTGTATGTAATTATATATGTATTTTTATGTGTGTGCACGCACTTTTGTGTGTGTGTATCTATAGATATATTCCTATGTGCGCGCGTTTGTGTGTATGTATGTATGTATGATAACAGAAGCGGCAACAGGGAGTCGAAAAAAAGAAGTATTGTGTATAGGAGGGGGAAGAGAAGGAGGTCGAGAAGAAGAACGAGAAGGAGGAGGAAGAAATGGTGGTGGTGGTAAACTCAACAGTGGGCGGAGGCGTTCTGCCTGTCTTCTGGGTGGGCAGAAGCCAGCTGGAAGAGGGAGTGTAAGACTCAGCGTGAGGTTTCTCAAACCCTCGTTCTGATTAAGCTTTCTTTCTCACATCACTTCAGATAATCCGGGGAATAACAGGGAAATAATAAACAAAATAATCCTTTTTTTGTTTTTTTGTATTATTTGTTTCGGAAGTATTCTTTCTTTTCTATGTCACATTGCATTTCTGTCTGTAAGTCAAGTGGATTGAAACTCCTCCCTCCATCTCTCTCTCTCTCTCTCTCTCTCTCTCTCTCTCTCTCTCTCTCTCTCTCTCTCTCTCCCTCCCTCTCTCTCTGTGTCTCTCTCTACCTCTCTCTCTACCTCTCTCTCTCCCTCTCTCTCCCTCTCTCTCCCTCTCTTTCTCTCCCTCTCTCCTCCTCTCTCTCTCTGTCTCTCTGTCTCCCTCTCTCTCCCTCTCTCTCTTTCTCTCTCTCTTTCTCTCTCTCTCTCTCATTCTCGCTCTCCCTCTCTGTTTTCTGTCTTCCTCTGCATATGTGTGTATGTGTGTGTGCGCGTGCATATATATATATATATATATATGTATGTGTATATTTACGTGTGTGTGCGTTGCGTATATATACAGGTGTGTATATATGTGTAAGTGTGTGCGTGTGCGTGTCAGTGTGTATATGTGTGTATGTGTGAGAAACAGAATGTATATGTGAAAGAAAGCGGATATATTGCGGACTTCCGTTCATTACTGACTTATACATGCAAGCATACATACATACATACATACATATTCATATCTATATATGCATATATAACATATATATACACACATGTATGTATACATATAAACATATACACACACACATACACATATATGCACATACATACATACATGCATATATCTATATATGTAATATAAACAATATATATATATGCATATATACATACGTATATGTACATACTTACATATATACGTATATACATATGCATATGTGGGCACAGGATGTCACAGAACGTAAGCAACATAAAATACGAAAACATGAGATACGAAATACGAATACATGGAATATGAACTCTTTTTCCAAACAACGAAAGAAACAAATGGAAAACAAGACAAGCAACATAACGAACAACCCTTCATCAGTTGTCGACTGTTTTTCTAATCCTCTTTTATGTTTCAGCCATTTGACTGCGGTCATGTTGGAGCACTGCCTTTAGTCGAACAAATCGACCCCCACGACTTATTCTTTCTAAGCCTAGTACTTATCCTATCGGTTTCTTTTTGCCGAACCGCTAGGTTACGGTGATGTAAACACACCAACATCGGTTGTCAAACGATGGTGGGGGTACAAACACAGACACACAAACATACACACACGCACACACGCACACATATACACGTCAGGCTTCTTTCAGTTTCCATCTACCAAATCCACTCACAAGGCTTTAGTCGGCCCAAGGCAATAGTAAAAGACACTTGCCCAAGGTGCCACGCAGTGGGACTGAACCCGGAACCATGTGGCTGATAAGCAAGCTACTTACCACACAGCCATACCTGTGCCTACGTATATATATATATATATATATATATATATATATATATATATATATATATATATATATATATATATATATATATATATATATATATATATATATATATATATATATATATATATATACATATATATATATATATATATATATATATATATATATATATATATATATAATAATACAAAGAATATATATACATGTATACACACATATATGTACATACTTACATCTACATGTGTATATACATGCATATCAGGGTACAGGACGTTAGAACAATAAACTACAGACAACGGAACGAACACATAGGAAAACGGAAAGCCCCTTGGAATATCCCTTCATCAGCTGTCTCTATTCTATCTAGACGTTTCGAAGACCAGACATATATATATATATATATATATATATATACGACGACGATGTTGACGATGACGGTTTTCTTTTTACTCTGATTGCAGTGATTTTGGTTATAAAGATATGATGACGCTTAGACAAGGCTCTTGTGTACGTTCTTGGAGAGCCATAATGTCAACAAATGTCTACTATGGAAGACAAACTTATACAATTTCAATGATTTACATTACAGATATTCCGAATAGATGACTAATCACAGCTATGAGTTTACTGCTTCTGACAAAATCAAGAAGTTTTCTCTGTCCACAACAAATTATATCACGGATAAAGGAAGCAAAGATATCTACTGATTCTTGTATGATAGCAGGAAGGCTTAAAAAAACATTAGGTATTACAAATACATTTGAAGGATCAGAAGATTATCTTATAATAACGAGAAGAAATTGATGATGATGAAACGTAGGGATGTAGATAATTGGCGAAAAGTAAAATCGATTCCATTGAGAATACGCTGTAGCCATACAATGTAATTATATTGATTAAAATAAAAATGGTAATTTGGACAAAAAGTGTTGTTTTTATTTCTTATATAAGTTATATTAGTGAAAACAAAACAAAAAGACAAATGCATTTTATATGGGCATATTTTCTGTGTGTGTGTGTGTGTGTGTGTGTGTGTGTGTGTGTGTGTGTGTGTGTGTGTGTGTGTGTGTGTGTGTGATGATATCAAATCATATGAGAACAGCATCACAGCAAAGGTAATGCCGGCAGCGGTGACGACAACGATGAGGCGGATGATGATGATGATGATGATGATGATGATGATGATGATGATGATGGTGGTGGTGGTGGTGATGATGATGATAATGACGTTTCTGTTTTGTTGCCTCTGCTGCTGCTGTTGCTGCTGCTGTTGATGATGTGATGATGATCATGATGATCATGATGATCATGATGATCATGATGATCATGATGATCATGATGATCATGATGATCATGATCACGATGACGATGTGTGTGTGTGTGTGTGTGTGTGTGCGTGTGTGCGTGTTCACGCTTTGCCTGTCCAAAGCAGTTTTATGAGTCTGTCCTAAACGTCCATACTCGTTTGCAGACTTTTAATTAGATCTTGTTTCATATGTTCAGAGTAATCTTTTATCATTTTTTTCCTACTTTTTTCAAAAATTAGACTGCGGCAATGCTAGGGCACCGCTTTGAAGAATTTTTATCTGAATGAATTGAACCTAATACTTATTTTATTTTATTTTTTTTTTTGTAAGCCTCGTACTTATTCTATCGGTTATTTTTACTGAACCGCTAAGTTACGGGAATGTAACCATACCAACATCAGTTGTCTAGCAGTGGTGAGAGACAAATACAGACACAAACACACACACGCACACACACATATACACAAACATACACACAAACACACACGTACACATATACAGGGTCTCCTCTACAGGCCTGGGCCGACAAAAGCCTTGCGAGTAGACAAAAATTGAGAAGCGTTGTCGTATACACACACATATACAGGGTGCGATGGGTAAATTGTCTCCATTTTATATTTTTAATTTCGCGCAGGCACATTGTTGGTTCTTTATTTTGTCGACTACACAGCATAGTAGGGTCAGCTGGGTACCGTCTGTGAGAAAAACAGAAAATTGCACCATGACGCAATTCACTCTGCCAGAAATTTGGGAACGACATGCTGTACTGCTTGACATTCGTGCCTGAAGCTCCAATAGACCATTTCAGAGTGTTTTGGTGTCAATCTGAGAACAGTGCAATCTGAGGACATGTGCCAAGAGTGATAAAAATCAAACATCCAGTCAACATCATGGTGTTTGGAGTGATCACTAGTGATGGCGATGTTATGCATCCATTCATTTTCACACACGGCCTCAGACTCAACACAGAGACCTACATCAAGTGCCTGGAGGAGGTAGAGCTGTCCTGGATGAAGAGGGTGGCTGCTGGAAGACTCTAGGTCTGGTAACTGGACTCTGCACCATGCTACACAAGCAGGAGAACCTAATCAGACAATTTCTTAATATCGTGTCACCTAACTATCCTTCATTATTATGTGTAGGGCGTAGTTGGGCAAAAAAACCAACAAAACTCCTTGTAACACCAAAGATGAACTAAAAGCAAGGATTATGGCTGCATTCACCAACTGAAACACGGAAACCGTGATTGAAGCTAATGGTAGTTTTATCGAATATATTTACTATTTAGTATTTCAAGGTATTTTTATGTAATTTTGGTGAATATATCTGTTAAAATGAGATGTCAGTATTATTTTCATTTTTGCGTCATTTAGACGACAGTTTATTCACCGCACCCTGTATATATATATATATATATATATATATATATATATGTGTGTGTGTGTGTGTGTGTGTGTGTGTGTGTGTGTGTGTGTGTGTGTGTGTGTGTGTGTGTGTGTGTGTGTGTGTGTGTGTGTGAGAGAGGGTGGGGAGAGGGACGTAATGCTTATCGCCACACCAATATGGCTGTTCGACGTTACTACCGTTTTCAACCTCAAGATTTTTAACCCCAAGAGGCCCATCTGAGGTTAAAAACTGTGGTAACACCGAACAGCCATATTGATGTGGCGATAAACAATACTTCTCAGTACAAGTACAGCTACTACTTTCACCTCTTACAGAGATTTTCAAACAAGCTATTTTACTTGTTTTATATATATATATATATATATATATATATATATATATATATATATATATAAACAAATAATAAATGAGTATATGCATATATACGTACAGGTATGTGCATACCTGCATCTACCTGTATATATAGGTGCATATCTGGGTACAGGACATTGCAAACAAAACGTAGACAAGAAAATAATAATAACCAGAGTACAGAAAACACACAAGCCACATAGAGAACATTTTCCTTCATCAGCTACCCCCGTTTTAACACCGGCGTTTCGAAGAGGTGGGTATATATATTAAAAGAACAAGAATGGACACCTCAGTTTTATGCAGCAAGCGTTTCCGTAGCATGGTCATTTATTCAATAATGCATAATATTACGTAAATTAATATTATTACACAACCCCACCAATTCATCAGGCAGTGTCATCTTGTTCCCCACTCATATATATATATCCCATTGGAGACTCAAATTCTTTTTTAATTATCACTTTATACTTGTACTTTGTGTCTATATTCCCTTAGAATTTAACTCTGTGTGTGTGTGTGTGTGTGCGTGTGTGTGTGTGTGTGTGTGTGTATGTGTGTGTGTGTGTGTGTGTGTGTGTGTGTGTGTGTGCAAGGGAGTGAGTGAGAGAGTGAGTGAGTGTTTACGGTGGAAAAATACATCAGCGTGACTTGAAAGCACTTCACTTTTGCTTTCAATCGTTCGAGATTCCATCCTAAATATACTTTCTCGTAGCTCACTCTTTTATCTTAATATTCATTCGGGCAAAGAGCTTAACCCGAAACCTGAGCATTCTCCTCTCACCACGGAGATACGAACACTTAACCCAGTTTACAAACGTTGCTAAATAACAAAATAACATTTACCGTCGAAGACCACCACTGGTTTTCCCAAGATTCTTTCTTCTCTCCTTTTATTTTTATGGGGCGGGGCTGGAATTTAAGCATTCTCTCTTTAATCATTCTTAACTGGGCCTGCATAACATAATGCAATGGAAGTAACAGCATAGCGAATGTGAAGAGTTCAGTCTATAGCGCTTGTATGTTTTCTATGTCCCGTATATGTTTTGTGCTAGTTATGAGGCTAGTTCTCATACTGCTAATTTTTACGATACTGCTAATTTTTATTGAAATAAAACTTTTGCGCATGGCCAGCAATTTCGGGGGAAGGGGTAAATCGATTATATCGACTACAGTGTTAAACTGGTACTTATTTTATCGACCTCGAAAGGATGAAAAGTAAAGTCGACCTCGTCGGAATTTGAACTCAGAACATAAAGATAGAAGAACTGATGAGCATTTTGCGCGGTGCGCTAGTGACTCAGCCAGCTCAGCCGTTCGCTTCTTCAAGTCGATAGCAACTTACTTAAAGCCCTTGACTCCTTATGGAGTATAAGCATCGACAAATTTTCTCCGCTGTTCTTGACTCTGGAGACTCTTTTTTGCTTCTCTTCATTTAGAACCTTATTTTTCAGGTCAAGACTGACATGTAATGTTAGATGAAGGTTTCCTCGTGGTTACTAATTCAAACTTTCGGATTTTGCTGCACCGCTTCATAAAGTAACCCTTAACTTTTGGCCGTTGCAGTTTGGAAGACTAATTCTTTATTTCCTCATAATTTACAAAATATTTATTCCATTCGCTTGAAATTTTCACGAAAGATAGATATTAAATTTATCTAAACATATGTAAAATATTTAGTCTCAACGTTTTGTTAAGCTTGTATAATAAATATTTCAATACACTTGTTCTTATTGACCCTTATATTATGGCCGCTACTGTATATGTATGTATGTATCCGTGTGTTTGTGTGTGTGTGTGTGTGTGTGTGTGTGTGTGTGTGTGTGTGTGTGTGTGTGTGTGTGTGTGTGTGTGTGTCTTTGTGTCTGTTTGTCCCCCATCACCGATTGACGACAAGTGTTGGAGCGTTTACGACCCCCGTAACTTAGTGGTTCAGCAAAGAGAACGATAGAATAAGTACTAGGCTTTAAAACACACACACACACACACACACACACACACACACACACACACACACACACACACACACACACACACAATAAGTACTGGGATCGATTTTTTCGACTGAAACACTTTCTACACACAGACATACACACACACATATACATACATACACTCATATATACATACGTATGTATGTGTGAGTGTGTGTGTGTGTGTGAGAGAGAGAAAGAGAGAGAGAGAGGGGGGGGGAAGAGAGAGAGGGGGAAAGAGAGAGAGAGGGAAAGAAAGAGAGACAGTGAGTGCAAATACATATATATGCACGCATGAAAGCATACATACATACACGCACACACATACTCACACGCATTCATCTAAACATTAAAACTTATTCATGTTTGCTATGAATGTTTATGATCTTCTGTTAGTCCGTCAAGCGGCGTTGAGTGTGTGGGAGAGAAGAAAGAAGAAGACATGAAAGGCGGGGAAATAAAGAGCTCAATCAAGAAGTGTTGTCATAGATTGAATATTCAATGCCATAACTTGTTTAATTGGTACTATATTACCAGTTCCTGACAACTTTATGCATACATACTTACATACATATATACATACGTACAAATATCCATCCATTCATCCATATATCCATAAATACATATACGCACCCATACACGCATATATATGATTGTTTACACACACACACACACACACACACACACACACACACACACACACACACACACACACACACACACACATATAATTGTTAAAGAGGACAACAAGCGTTAAGGCAAAGCAAACATCTCAGGTGATATGCGTTATAATTATTGGAAAAAAATTCATAGTCTTACAGCTGTTTCTGGATTGTCCCAAAGTATGGGATATTCCGTCATCGGAGACAAATAGGGAAAAGGAGAAGGGTATAGATTAATGAAATGACGACATAGTTGCAATAATAACATCACTAATACCACCTCCACTACCGCTGCTAATACCAACACTACTATTAATAATGCTACTACTGCCGCTGCTGCTGCTGCTGCTACTACTACTACTACTACAACTACTACTACTACTACTATTACTACTACTACTACTACTACTACTACTAACAATAATAATACTAGTAGTAGTAGTAGTAGTAGTAGTAGTAGTAGTAGTAATAATAATATAGAAAGGATTGAGGTAACTCCTCCTCAAGATATAGAGTCAAAATTAAAAGAAGAGTGCCATTTGCTATCTCGTGAACAATATTTCGACATCTTGCGTGTCTTCCACTGGTTCAAAATATGATGATGATGATAGTGGTGATGCTGCTGAATGAAGTAGATTGACAAATTTATTTTTTGAACCAGTGGAAGACACGCAAGATGTCGAAATATTGTTCATAATAATAATAATAATAATAATAATAATAATAATAATAATAATAATGATAATAATAATAATATTAGTAACGCTGACATTGATATTGATAGTAGAAATGACAGAAATGATAACAGCAGTATCACGAACGATTCACCTAATACTACCATAGCCACTACCAACACTACCTCATCTCTCTGCAACTGCAGATCTGGGACAGACTGCTCGCTGCAAGCCCATTGCAGACGATTCAACATCGTATACCAATGCACCGTTCACATCATAATAAATAACTCCTATAGCTACTACACTGGATCTACCACATCTTTCAAACAAAGATATTATGCACATTTGAACTCGTTTAAATATAAAGAGAATAGCAATTCTACATCACAAGCCAGCCACGTACGCCATCTAATTAATGGGAAAATACAATATAAACTTTCTTGGGCTATAATAGACTCTGGTATCCTATATCAGAGCCAGCACTCCATTTGTGGACTCCGCTTAAAAGAAGCTCTCAAAATTTTAACCCATAACAACCACCTCTGCTGCCATTCTGTAATTGAAGGTTGATATGTTCGTGTCTATTTCTAGATATTTACGCTATCAGGACTTTAACCTACATGGATTTACGTAGGATTGCATCTAAGGACTTACGGACTTACTTCTACATGATCGGAAAGTTGAATTGTGAACTTTTATCCTTCTTTTACTTCTCTTTCTTCATCTCCTTATTCCTTTA
>NC_142935.1:52891395-52896395 GCF_046866305.1 Octopus bimaculoides
TCTGCCATCATCACCGCCATCGTCAAATCAAAAGGAAAAATGAAAGCAGATAGAAAACGAAACAAAAATCGAATAGTTATCCTTTCTTCGTTTCTCTTCGTTTATTTTCGCTGTATTTACTTTATTTATTTATTTTTTTCCCCTCTAATCCCAAATGTTGGTGCAAATTATTGTTTTAATAGCGATTAATCAGCGTATCAGAAGCGTACATATTATCTGCCCTATTATATCACTTGATGCTGCTTTGTGAACCCATTTACGATGTGATTGGCAGCCGTCTAACAGATTAGAAGGCCAAAACATTTTGATTAGGAATCATCTGAATAGAGATCGTTTGTCGGATTTCACTAATAATATAAGAAATTATTCGATCACCTCTCACCCATTCTTCTTTGCGCCACTGCAACCGAAACGCGCAGAAGACAAATCCCTCTCCGCCATTCTCCGCTATCGTTGGATGAACTTCCGGTCTCTCTCGTTATCTTTATCGTCTCGTTGTATTTCTTTCTTTTCTTTTCTTTTTGTTTCTATTTCTTTTAACCTTTTTTTTCACCATTTTTCTTTGTCTTCCTTTAATTTTTCTTTCTTTTTATTTCATCTAGCATTATTTTGTTTATTCATGTCTATCTTCGTTTCTTTCTCTCTCTCCTCCACCCCCTCTCACTCACTCTCTCTCCGTCTCCCTCTCTATCTCTGTCTCCCTCTATCTCCCTCTGTCTGTCTCTGTCTCTGTCTCTCCCTCCTCCCCCTCTCTTTCTTGGTCACACAGATGCATTCTTCTCTGTATCTCTCTCCTCAAAATCGTACCCTCTTCCTTTAAAACATTCTTCTCTCGCTTTCTTTCGCATATATCTTTGCATTTACCCTTCTTTCTTACACTTTCGTTTTTCTCTTTCTTGCTCTTTTCTTTTTCTTTCTATTTTTCTCTCTCAAGTCCACAGACCGTCTCTTCTATTCTCTCTCTGTCACTCTTTTTCTCACACACGCTCTTTATATCTCTTTCCTCTCTCTCTCTCTCTGTCTGTCTCTTTCTCTGTCTCCCTCTGTTTCTCTGTCGCTGTCTCTCTCTTTCTTTCTATGACATATATGCTTTTATTTCATATCTCTTTCACAAGTTTTCTCATTTCCACATGCATGCTGTTCATTTGTTTCTTCGTTTCTTTCTCTCCCTCTTTTCTCCTTCCCTATTCTCTCTTTCTACCTCTCTCTCTCCTTTCTGTCTCTTTCTCTCTCTCCCCTTGTCCCCCCCCCTCTGTCTCTCTCTCTCTCGCTTACTGTCTTGGAACACCTCCTGCCGTCACTCGTCTTCATATTACATTCTTTCTCATTTGGATCCACTAACAAACATCCATACCTCAACAAAAGCAAAAAAAGTGAAAGAACGAACGAAATAATGAAAGAAAGGAAGGAAGCAAGCAACAAACAAATAAAAGAAAAGTTGGTTTAAAAAGAGGCGTTTGTAAAGGGCGGAGCAAAACAAATTTACAAATGGTTGGGTGGATTTAAGAGTGTCTGTGAGGTGGGTGCCTTTTAGCGTTGGTATTGAAGCAGCTTATCATTTCTACCCTTCGTAAGTGACCCGTCTTATCTTTTAAGTTGGTCGGGCAACCCTGCTGACAAATTCTTGAAAAATTAGTCTTTTATCTCAGACACAAACGACTGATCTTTATTTCTTTTCTTTTTCATTTTTTTTTTTCCTTCTATATTTGAGCTTTGGATTATGTTTCTTTTACCACGTTCCCGATTCTTGTGTCTTTAGTATATTGGCATTATTGTTTCTTTGCCGATTGGGGTGTAATATGCATATGCAAACGACAATTATACGTGCATGCATATATGCGTGTATGTGTGTGTTTGCGTATGTATGTATGTATGTATGTATATATGTAGGCATGAATACATGCGTGTATGTATGCATGTGCATGAATTGTTTTCGAATTTGTTTTGCAGAAATTTTGATCTGAAACCGCGTACTGGAAGATTCATAATAAAACCAATAAACAAACACACACTCCGTGAATACAAAAGAAAAAGAAACAAACAAAAAAGCAAGTAGTGAACAACAACCGATCAATATGTTTATAGGCTTTATTTAATATGACCCTTCCAAAACATTACAAGATATATGTGAGTGTGCGCGCGTTTCAGATTGTTAGTCTGTGTGCGTGTACATACGTTTGTACATACACATATGTTTTACATACACGCACATACATGTACATACAGATATGTTTATGTGTGTAAATGTATGTACGTACGTACGCACGTATGCATGTATGTATGTATGCATATATGCATGCGTATATGTATGTATAAGTGTATGTATGTATTATGCACTTTGAGATTTATTTAAGTTCTTAATGGAGTTCAAGCGACAAGACTTTTTGAGTTAAGAGATTCCTGCAGTTTATAAAAATATGGTTGTATGCATATGCGTAGGTGTATGCCCTTCCAAGTATGTGTGTATGTATGTATGTATGTATGTATGTATGTATGTATGCATACATGTATGCAGGTATGTATGTATACACATACTAACAGTAATTGAAACTGAAATATTTTACTTTTTTTTCTCCAATTCTCCTGTTACTGCTTTTCGATATGTCCTAAATACAATAACATAGCGAGCGAATTGGCAGTCATTCACACGATGGGTGGAATACCTTGCAACACTCGTTCCACTTCACTACGATCGGAGTTCAAATCCAGTCGAGGTCAATTATGCCTTGCAACTACTCAGGGTCGATAAAGTAGAATCAAGTAGTGAGTGAGATTGGTTCTATTCTCTTTATCCTCACTTCTCTCTCGTTCTTCCGCTAACATTATTTGTACTTTTCTGATAGATGTTCACATTCATTTTGCCCTTTGACAGCCACCTATTTCCAAGTTATTTTCTTAGGTGACAGGGACTAATATGTTAACTTAAAGGTAGTGATTTTGGTAATATATTAAATTGGGAGTATTGTTTTAAAGAAAGTTTGCGAGTATCAGAACATTTAGTGATGTAAGCACTCAATACTGAGAAAACAGTCAAATTTATGAAAATTCGTGTGGACTGGGACTTCAAGATAAAAAGATAGATACATGTATACTCACACACACACACATATATATATGTATGTAAAGATTGTTCCATAAACCACTTCCGTGCAATAAGGCTTTCCAACGATAGCAATGCAGAAACTACTCTTGCCTGTAATTGTAGACCACTATTCACTTAGCATTAATTATCTTTCAAAATCACTAGTTTATCTCTCTATATTGCAAATAATCAGTGATATTGTATTTAAAACTTATACTAGGTAGACGGACAACAAATTCAAGCTTCACTTTTATATTTATACCAGACTACCCGTGACCCATTGGGTCACCGGGAAACTCAGAGTTTCCCAGCAACGTAACAGATATTTCGAGTCCTTTCTCGCAAATAGCTGTTACGTGGTAGCAGAGCGTTCTAGAAATAGCAGCCAAATCTTTGGAGGTGAAATACGTTGAATGCACTCGAAAAATGTTTAGAGGAAAAACTATTTCCCACCGAGGTTACGAACGGGTCTTTTATGAAATATTTACCGTATTTATAAAGTCATTTTCACTTTAAAATAGTTTTTAAATATACCAAAAAAAGTTTTTGTAATGGTATTCAGTTGAAAATAATTTAAAAAAACATAAAAATATTGTTTGTTTAAAGAAAGCTAAAATATAAATACTTACTGTACAAACTACTTACATTTTTGAAATCACATTCACTTAAAAATATTTCTAAATGATTAAAATATTACGGAGATGTACTTGCATAGAGAGTGACTTGATCTGAGATCGTGGGCTGAAACAGAAACAATTGCAGCGTGAAGATGTTTGTAAGCCTTTTAAGAACACATAAAAACCGTTAGTTTCACTTCAACATTTAAATTTAATTTGTGTCAAAATATTTTCGTCGCTTTGAAACCGCGATCTATTCACTGACAAAACTTTGTGCAGTGTTTAACAAAAGAGAAAATAGAAATATTATTTCTTCTTTGTTTTTTTTCGCCACAATATACGAATGAGAAAAGAAGGGGTGAAAATCGACGTTTGATAGAGAGAGGAGTGCGATGGCTTGTGTGTGTATATGTCACAGAGAGCTATGTGTGTTTGTTTTGATTCACACGCCATGACATTCATTATATGTGTGTGTATTCTGCATGTGTGTTAACGTCAGGGAAGCCATGTTTTTTTCTTCATCAAGAAATAAGAAACAAAATTGTGTTAATCGTTTTCATTAATAAATAGAGGTCCAAATATCACAAAACCTCGTATTGCAATGCATAGAGTAAGTATGAAAGCAAGTATGTAAAAAAAATTAAGATAAAATATACCGTTTCTGAGATATTTAGTATTATTATGATGAACTCCTTTATTTAAACAGAGGCATTTTCCACAAAATTCATGAATTATATTGAGTTTTTAAAAAGAGCCCAAATCACCAGAATCCTTATCAACGGAACAATGTTGCAATCTGTGCCTGACAGGAAATTTTTTTTCCATTTTATTACAAGGAACACTCACACTACAAAAGATCTGAATGACTAACTTCTTGCTAACACGCTACTTATGGTTTACTTTGCAAAGTTATTTCATGTCTTTCCCCTATTTAGAACTCATCACTGGTCCAGTATTCTTAGTTGTCGTATTTGTCTATTATTTGCCAATTTTCATGAAAGATTATTGAACTTTCCTTTAACGCCTTTCACTATACTGCACACTCACATTTTCCATTCAACCGAACCTTCTTAAATACATACTCATTTCTCGAATGTCTTTCTTTCCAATTTTTTTTTTTTTTTAATATAACTTCCTTTTATTTTCACCATCCTTATATTTTAAATCTTGTCTTTCATCAATGTTCTTTTGCTAGTTTTTTGAAAATTTTATTTTGTTTTTCATGTTAACTATACAAAAAGAAAACCTATGTCATCACTCTTTTAATATATTTCGATCATCGGTATTTTGCTTACATCAGT
>NC_142935.1:52898895-52901395 GCF_046866305.1 Octopus bimaculoides
GTCTGCGAAGCGTTTCGTTCAACAACGACACGGAGTTAAAATGTGGATCGATAATTTCTACCGTCAAGGCATTATCAAGAAGTCGTGAACAACGAAGGAGAATCGAACGAATTTATCTCACAAGCCAATACTTGAAAATTATATAATACCTACACGCGTCAGTGAGATTCAATGAGTAAGTAATTCAGTTGACTGACCAAATGAATACTCGATAAAACCGAAGGATACTCATGTTTCTTCGTATGCGTGCGCGTGTGTATAGTAATAATGACAATAATCCTTGGATGGAATTTATTGATATTTTAATGCATCGCTACGCGCGTTTCAACAAATCACATGTTTCTTATGATCATAGTCCGTGTTCCTGGGATGATTGCAGTACAGTCTGTAGTATCCACAGACTTTAGGTAGATTTTGTTCACGCATTGATTTCTTCATATTTATCCTGCATTATATCGGCACAGCTCGGTGCGACCCCAAAAAGCTGGTATTGCCATATGGCGTCATTTGACTATAGCCGGCATAATACAAAGGTAGCTTTTACATGCATATTCAAAACGTCTCCCGTAAACGAACTTAAAGGATATATATATATATATATATATATATATATATATATATATATATATATATATATATATATATATATACATACACATTCTCTCATATATGTGTGTGTGTGAGTATGTGTATGTGAGTATCTGTGTGTAAATATGATAATATATACATGAATATATGTACACATATGTGTACAAATATTAATATACACATGTATGTATATATTTATACACACACTCATATGAATAGACACACATACTCACATATATTTTTTTTATATTATGCATGCGTGCGCGCACGCAGGCACATGGACACACGCATGTACACACTACATACGCACATACATACACATGCAAGGACATATACATACAGATATATACTTACAAACACAGACCCCCACAGATATGGTTACAGACATTCATACAGATGTAGATTCACACAGTAGCTAACAGTCACACACATAGAGAAGCACAAAGAACAAGCAGACAACGCACGCGCGCACTCACACCCATACACACCTACACTCACACACACATGCACACACGCACGCCTGCGCACGCACACATATACACGAACACACACTACTCCCAGCTACAGACACACACATACACAAGCTTGCGTCTGCGCAGCGCTTTGTCGATTTAGTGAGGCGATTACTGTTAGATTTGATGTAAGCGGTATTAACGCCTCTGAATGGCGACTCTAACAGGGTTGAAAAAATGTAATGTTAGAATAATCGTATCAATTAAAAAGGATCAAAAGTCTTTTGCGATTTGCAATCTCGCGTATAATTTCCAGCACTCCACATCTCATCCGAATATCTTTTACTCAATCATTCCACTTCCTCATTCACATACCATTCCTTCTAGCCACACCTCTCTCGAAACCCATTCAAATTTTCTATACTTGATCTCATCGTAGTAGTGGTGGTGTGCAAGTTGTGATGGTGGTCGTTTGCAGTTGTTGTTGAGGTTGTTGTTATTGTGGTGGTGGTGGTAGTGGGGGATGGTGCTGGAGGTCGTTTGCTGTTGTTGTTGCTGTTGTGGTGGCGGCGGCGGCGATAATATAATAGTAATGATGGTGGTGATGTTGGCTGGAATTCTTGAGTAGTTGAGATTGTAGTCGTTCAAATGGTTGTGGTAGTTGTGCTGATCGTGGTTAAAGTTACCGTAATAATAGTCTCAGAGGTGGTGGAACAGGAGGTAGTATTACAAAAATGGTGGTGGGTCTGATAACTCTTTTATGTTGCTGTAATGGTTGTCAAGGTGGTGGTAGTTATGGTGGTAGTTGAGATAACGATTTTGGTGGTGGTGGTGGTGGTGGTGATGGTGGTTTTGGTTATAGTAGTTGTGGCGGAGACGGTGTTTGACTTGATGGTAATGGTCGTGATATTAGTGGAGGTGTTAGTGAAGAACGAGGTGATGATAGTGGTTGTGTAATTATGGTGGTAGTGGTGGTGGTTGCTGTTGTTGTTGTGGTGATGGTGAAGGTGGTGGTGATAATGGTGGGGATGATGGTGGGGATGATGATGATGATGGAAGTGGTAGTGATGGCAGTTATGATAGCGGTGGTGGTGTTGATAGTCGTAGTATTGATGATGGTAGTGGTGGTGTGGTGGTAGTAGTAGTGGTGATGGTATATTTATATATATAGAGAGAGTATGAAGGGTTTTGTTCTTTTGTGATCTAAACGAATAGGTACGCTGAATAAGTGCTATAGTTGGTTCCAAGTTCATAGTTCCAAGTTCCAAGTTCATAGTTCCAAGTTCCAAGTTCATAGTTCCAAGTTCCAAGTTCATAGTTCCAAGTTCCAAGTTCATAGCTGAGGCTAGATCTAGGGATCCGTATTAGGGTTCCGTTATAGCAGGTATATATTATATTAGAGGGAAAAGCAGAAGCAAGGCAGAACGAGTATCTCAAGTCATTTAGAATAATTTAATTAG
>NC_142935.1:52903895-52908895 GCF_046866305.1 Octopus bimaculoides
GATGTGAGCTTCTAAACCACAGATAAACAATCAACAAACCAAATCTGCAACCCGGTTTCAATAACTATTTGATGCTATCTCACTTCCGTTGTACCATTTAATATCTTTAAGGAAGACACAAACGTAACACAATCTCCAGTTTCTAGCGTGTCGAGTTTCCAATCCTAGCTTTGATATCCGGTTGTGGGCATTTTCACCGCACATGTGTCGCTAATGTCCTAGACTAAAGCATGGACGTTGTGTAATCTCATTTTGTATCATCGCCGCATATTGTTTACGTAGAAATTCTTAATTAGTGTAACTATAGAACAACAGAGAGACAGATATAGTGAAGAGTAGGACTAAAGACTTCAAGTATTTAATTAGTTATTTCCTTCCACATCTCAAACAAGAAAAATTTCTTAGATTCACTACGTCATCTTACTAAATCATTTGTTTTGATGTACGTGGGCCCCAGTCATTCATGTAATAGCTTACATATGCCACATTAAGTCTTAAATACATATACTAATGCAATGTTTCTCGGACTGACAAAATCCAGGACACCTCAAAATATAAAGGAAGTTCTTTGCAAACCACCCCCGCCCCCACGGACCACCACCACCTTGCTCCCAGTTTATCTACGAGAGGCCATGTATTTCCATATAACTTTTTCTTCGCTATGGCATTGGACAAGTTTATAAACGGGAAGAAGTATATTACACATTTTTAACTGAATATAAATAAAATACACAGAAATAACGCCACAATAAAGTTCGTTTTATATTTATCGACAAACTCATGGATTCCGGGACAAAATCTCGTCAAGCAAGTTGCATATCACTTTCGTACATTACCGACGTCTATATTTCGTTTTTATATTTGCTAAAACATAAGGAAAAAGAAAGCATTTTTTGCACAATTATGTTGAGCAAAATGGAAGCAGGCTTTGTATTGACTTCTTTAAGATCAACAAAAACAGTTTCTCCACACACAACGAGCGCGCGCGCGTATGTGTATTCACTCCAAAAGATGAGAAAACTAAAGAGCTAAAAGAACGTTTTCGAAGTAGTATCAGCTTTCTTACCTTTTATCTTTTACTTGTTTCAGTCATTGGATTGCAGCCATGCTGGGGCAACGACATTAAAGGGTTTAGTCGAATAAATCGACTTCATTACTTTTTAAAAAATTTTTAATCTGAGTACTTATTCTATAGGTGTCTTTTACCGAACTGCTCATGTTAAGAGGATGTAAACAAACCAACGCCGGTCATCAGTCAGTGGAGGTGGACACACATGAAGACACATACATACATATGTTTGTGCGTACATGTAAGTGTATATGCATATATATATATGTGTGTGTGTGTGTGTGTGTGTGTGTGTGTGTGTGTATATGTATATATATATATATATATAAACATATATATGTGTTATATATATATATTTATATATGTATATATATATATATATATATATATATATATACACGCATACATACATACATATATATATATATATATGTATATATAAACATACATATATATCATATATGTATACATATATATATATATATATATATATATATATATATATATATATATATATATATATATATATATATACATCTATCTATATGTGTGTGTGTATATATATTTATATATGTATATATATACACACGACGGGCTTCCACAAATTTCTATCACCCAATTCCCTTTATAAAGCATCGATCGGCCCGGAACGATAGTAAAAGGCACTTGCCCAAAGTGTCGCACAGTAGGGCTGAACCCAAAATATCTTTTTCACTGAACTCTAGCGTAACTTCTTCAATATCAAGCATAAAAGGATTCACTCGTTCCTAGGTTTTACGTTTTATCTAGAGTTTCAAAGAAGTATTTACACTTGAAAGTTATCACGAACTGTTTATGACCATAAAAAAATCAGTCTAAATTATATTAAATACGATAATTTACCCGCCCTCTTTTCAGTTCTTACAACCCCACCCAAGAGTAACTCTGCACTAATGGACATTTATATCTATTAATTTCTTTTAAATGTTCAGGGTTAAACCCTACCTTTCATCCTTCGGTGATAGATAAAAAGATACTTGTCATGTACTAGATTTGATTCAATCAATTATATCCTTGTCATATATGTGTACTTCTACTAACGTAACAGGTCAGGGTGGCGGAGTAGATAATACTTCATAAAATGGTCTGTGATACATGTTTACGTTACATTACGTTCCGAGTTCAATCCAGCCTGGGTGTCTTTTTGCCTTTTATTATAAAATTAGTATCTGTCAAAATACTGTGTCATTCTGCTAAAATGTATGGAATTGTGCCATAGTTAGTAGTACATGTTCATGTAATTACGAGGATGCGTTGAAAGTTCATAGGCAAAGTATGAAGGAGTAATGGTAGAGCTGTGAAATCTTGCAGGCATTAATTTCAACCCTTCTTAATAACTGCAGTTTCTTTCCAGGTAAATTGACATCGGACTGTTCAAAGAAGACTTCAGCAGAAACTGGTAGCAACTGATTGATCACCCTCCCTATTCTCCTTCCCAATATGAATACACTTGGCTGGGAACCAGTATCGCATTGATGATGATGCCGTACCTGCTGTTACTACCAGTTACTTTTGTAGTCTTCTTTGAACAGTCAGAGACCAGTTTACCTGGAAAGAAATATTTGTTGTTGGCACTCCGTCGCTTACGACGTCAAGGGTTCCAGTTGATCCGATCAACGGAACAGCCTGCTCGTGAAATTAACGCCCAAGTGGCTGAGCACTCCACAGACACGTGTACCCTTAACGTAGTTCTCGGGGATATTCAGCGTGACACAGTGTGACAAGGCTGACCCTTTGAAATACAGGTACAACAGAAACAGGAAGTAAGAGTGAGAGAAAGTTGTGGTGAAAGAGCAGAGCAGGGTTCACCACCATCCCCTGCCGGAGCCTCGTGGAGCTTTAGGTGTTTTCCCTCAATAAACACTCACAACGCCCGGTCTGGGAATCGAAACCGCGATCCAATGACCGCGAGTCCGCTGCCCTAACCACTGGGCCATTGCGCCTCCACTGGAAAGAAATAATGCAGTTATTAATAAGAAGGGCTGAAATTGATGCATGCAATATTTCACATATCTAGTATTACTACTTCATAGTCAGCTTATAAACTTTTCAGCCCACCCTCGTATAAACAGTTTCTAGTGTAGTTATGTAGTTTCGACTATTTAACATGAAATTTAGGTACTATGAATTCGTTCATAAGTTTAGGCATTTTTATTAAAGAGTTTTTGATAGTTCAATCTATTATGCCAGTGGTTCCAAAGCTGTTTTTATTTTACTCGTGGAGAACTTTAAAGCAAATAAACACGTTTTGGTATATATTAAGCAAAAAGTCAAATATATGGGTATGAATGTGTGTGTGTGTGTGTGTGTGTGTGTGTGTGTGTGTGTGTGTGTGTGTGTGTGTGTGTATGTGTGTATGTGTGTGTGCGTGTTATATGTATGTGTATATGTATGTGTGTATACATGTATACATGTATACACGCACACACACACACACACACACACACACACACACACGCATACACACATACATATTGTTGACGTCATTAGAATTTTATAAACTTTCGAGAGGACGTGAAATATTTCTCTTTTTGGAACATTGTCTCTCGAGGCATGTCACATCAGCTTCCGACTTTTCTGTCATTTAAGAGTGAGAGTGAAAGTGAGAGACAGACAGACAGGCAGACAGAGACAGTCGGACAGTCAGACAGATTGAACAGCTTAGCAATGACAAGGCTACACTGCTTGGAAGCAGTGGAAGAGACATTAACAGGGCTGGTGGACAACATTATCAGGGCTGGTGGACAACATTATCAGGGCTGGTGGCCAACATTATCAGAGTTGAAAGTTATAGGAAGTGCTTTCACATTTTGCAAGTTTGTAGTAGTGAACTGAGTGAAATGGAAAGGGAAATTTTGGATGGAGATTCAACTTAGTGAGTGCACCGTGGATTTGTGTGCAAAACAGACAACCAATGTTGAGGTTTCCTCCACGTTTGCTGTTAGTATTACTTCTTCCGCTAAAGTACAGCTTACAGGACCTTACGGCTGGAAAGTGGAGGTGAGGGGGAATTCTTGGTGGAGTAGGAAAGGTTGAGAGAAAGAGAGATAAGAGGATAGAGAGAGAAAAGGTTGCATTTCTGGGGTGTATGGCAGAGAGGTAATAAAAGGGATATTATTGGAGCAAAAGAGGATAAGTTTGTAGTTGTGGATGATTTTTCTCCAAGCGATATATGCCATGTTCTTCTCATGAATTGCTGCGACGTGGTTCTGAGCAAAGTAGTTGAGCAAATGGGGTTTTAGGTTTTCGTTGCGAGTGGGATGTGGAGGGACATGTCTGTGAGGATGGTTCCAGTCATCCGCCTAGCTGTCCCTCCTGGTTCAGGTGTGAAAAACATGTGCTATGCTGTCATGACTGGTTAGAGCATAGTAAACGGTGTTCCGCCCATTCAGCTGATTTAAAGTACTACGGAGGCCAGGAGATAAGGTACGTCGCGTAGATATATATTGATCTAATTGATATAAATAGCTCACCATTATTTCAACTTCAATGTAATAAAGTCTCTCTCTCCCTCCTCATTCTCTTTCTCTACCTTTATTTCATCTTCATCGCAATAAAGTCTCTCCCTCTTATCTCTCTCCTTCTCTTTCCTTTCTCTCTCTCTCTCTCTTCCCCTTCTCTCTTTCTCTGTCTCCTTCTTTCTCTTTACCCTATTTTTCATTTTTAACGCAATAAAGTCTTCCTTTCTTTCCTTCTAAATTTAATGTTAGCGAGCGAAGGAAAAAGACTTTATTTCCACATTTTTAAGTGTATTTCATTCTTATTCACAACACACCTAACTACTTCAACAACAAAGTACCAATGTGATACAGTAAAATACGAAGAGACTCGTGATGATCTGCATCGGCAAACATACAGTGTAAATACAAAATGTTCGCAAATTGGAATAAGT
>NC_142935.1:52913895-52923895 GCF_046866305.1 Octopus bimaculoides
AAATGTCCTTTACTAGAAAATAAGGCGAATTCAACACGTCCAAATAAACTCCTATTGAAAACTATTTATAAATATATTTTTAAAACCGTTTTCCATATTATTTTTCTCTAAAACATTTTTAAAATTCGTTAATCGGAGTAGTTGGTCTTTTTGAGCTAAGCCGGATGTTCCTGCATATAAAAAGCAGCAAACAATACATTTGCTGGTGAATGCTTAGGCTTACAAAGGTGGAATTATTTTAGTATACGCATGTGAAGAAGAGAGAATTGCAATAAAGGCGTGTGCGTTTATTTTCAACAGGTTCTTTTACACTAAAACCTGAAAGGCGTACGCTGACATTTCATCTCGGAGAAAAAAAAATTCTCTATTTTGTATGTAAAAACATATCGAACCGAACTCCATGCAATGTCACCAGAGATGTTGCTTCGGTGAGATTTCGCCTCTTCAGTTACAGATACCGTCTTGGTCGTTTGGAGCTCAGCATTTGAGGATGGCAGGACCTAGACTATTAGCAGTCAAATTTAATAATCATGTTAGATTTGACCGTGTCTTCAAATTTCGAATTAGCGGTTTATTTTACTGTAACAATTGTAAATATTGTAAGGTAAAATGTCAAGTGCTTCCAATAAAACATGATTGACGATAATTTCTCTTGCTCATAATTCAACAATGTTAACATAACACCCTTTCACCATATTAGGTATTGGTAAGATTGAGAAATAGATATTTTGAATTAAGTGCAATATAAATTATTAGTGATATTTTCCTTTTAGAACCAACATCGGACTGTTCGATGGATCTGCGGGTTCAAGTCCAACTACATACACCATTGTTTGATAGGAAAATAAGGATGTTGTACTACGTATTAAGATTTGTTAAAGCGTTCCCAATTCAGTCGTACTATAGCAATATAAATATCATAGACAGGTTGTGACTTCGATTTCGTTCTGTTCTATGGTTGAGGCTGCTTAAAGCTTTTACTATCTACATTATTCTTTCTGCACATTTTCAAAAAGTTTAATAACTTTGCCACCGTGGAAAGATGAAGGGAAGTGAACCAGAGTATATTTTCATGGAAACACTGGTTTGCAATTACACAAACAGAAAAATGGAGAGAGAGATGGGGGGGAGGGAAGGGAGAGAGGGAGGGGAGAAAGGAAAGGGGAAGGAAGGGGGAGGAAGGGGGAGGAAGGGGAGAGGGAGAAGGTGGAAGGGAAAGGGAAAGGGGGGGAGAGAGGGAAAAAGAGAGAGGGTAAAATTGGGAAGGTAAAGGGAAGAGGGAGGGAAAGAGAGAGAGAGAGAGGAGAGGGTGAAGGAAGGGAAGGGAGGGGAGGGAAGGAGGGGTAGGAGGGAGAGATAGAAGAGATAGAAGAGGATATATAGGAAGAGCAGAGAGAGAGGGGAAGAGGAGGAGGAAGGGAGGTTATAGGAGAGAGGGAGGGGAAAAGACAGAAGGAAGGGAAAGAGCGAGAGAGGGAGAGGAGAAAAGAGAGAAGGAAGGGAAACAGAGAGAGGAAGGGAAGGGAGAAAAGTGAGAAGGAAGGGAAAGGGAGAGAGAAGGAGGAGAGAGAGGGACAGACAGACTGACAGACGATAGACAATCTGAGGTAAGTAGGGAAAGAGGGAGGGAGGGAGAAAAAGAGAGCGAACGATGGAAACATAAAAATGGCTATCGTCAAATAAGCCAGCGTCGAATCAGCGACGCCGAGTAAGGGCTGTGATAAAACATCTCATACTCTTCATGTATATATCTTTTTCTAGAGCATGTTCGGTCCTTGACGTAAAGGTAAAAGTAATACATAACAATTTTTAAGTTTGAAGAGATAGCAAATGCATAACACAAACTATAAGACTACGTTTATAGGCTGTACCGTTTATACAGCCTATGAGAACTTTTACACTATCTCCATGAATCAGATGCTTCAGGAAAAATAACACAAATATACATTACTAGCTGACCACGTGCCGTCGATAATGATGGCTAATTGTAGTGTTTTATATATAAATAAGGTACGAAGTAAGGTGCATAACAATCACGCATACAAACATTCACATCCTTTGTACAGCACACACATACACACTATATTCACACAGAGTTGAAACGCTGATTTTTTCACCCTTTCCTTCCTCATTTGTCTATCACCCCTTCCTTTCTCTCATTGTTATTACTTTCTCTCACTCCCTCTCAGTCAGGGCTATTACTCTCACTACTTCTCCTTCACTGAATTACTATTCTTTCTCCTCCTCCGCGTCCGTCGTGATTTTGAATATATATATAAATATATATATATATATATATATATATATATATATATATATATATATATATATATATATATATATATATTTATGCATATATATATATACAAATATATAAAAACACTACGCGCATTATTATATTAGGAGATGTATTTTTTAATAAGCATCCAATAATCGTTGGTTTCTCAGAATAATTGTGAAATTTCCGATGGTACTGCAAGTGTATATTAGTACGTTTGGTTTTGAAAATACAAGAGAGGAAAAATCTATAGATAATGTACAGATTTTGTAGTTTTATAGCTTTGAAGCCATAAATAGAAAAAAAAAATACTTCAGTATTTACTTAAGAGCCGAGTTTTCTGAGTGAAAACACTTTACGAACTGGATTCAAAAGTATTCCAGAAGCAGTATTTACAGCTTTCGATAGAAGCCATAAATACCGCTATAGTATCGATAGAAATGAATTGAATCTACTTAAAATAACAGTTAACATTACGTGATTGCACTACATAAATAAACTACATAAAGCAGTTTATTCGTTGTGAGGTGAAATGGCCTACCGTCATTTGCACATACACACGCGCGCACACTCACACGCACACACATGCAAACTCCCGCACGTATACACACCTCCACACACATACTCACGAACACACATGCATACCCGTAAAGCTCAAATGCTTACACAGACATATGAACACAACTGATTGAATATGCGCATACAATCACAGGTGTGAACATATTAAACACATACATCCGCACAAATATGCCTATATGAACACAAATGTACCTGTATATAAAAGTGTTTTGTACGCGCACAAACGTATGTGTATATTTGTGTGCGTATGTGTATAACTATCTATCTATCTTGGCATCAGTCTACTGCAACTGACAACAAAACGGGAGAATTCCCGGTTTCGTGAGCCGAGGTGCAGTGACATTGCTGAAGAAAGACCCAAACAAGGGGAATTTTATAGATAAGTTCAGGCCCATCACTCTGCTCAACGCAGATTTGAAAATTTTGGCCAAAGTAATAGCCGAGAGGTTGGCGCTTGTCATCGATAAACTGGTCGACAGGGCGCAAACATGCGCCGTGCCGGGCAAAAGTATCCATGACAACCTCCACCTCATGCGCTACATCATGGACAGGGTAGTTAAGGATCCTGGCATGGGTGGGGCGCTGATCAATTTAGATCAATCTAAAGCCTTCGATAGGGTCGACCATCGATACCTGGCGGCCGTCCTCAGGGCAGCTGGTTTTGGTCCCGTCTTCCGCGGTTGGATCGCTGCCTTGTATAGCGGCATCCGATCGGTAATTCGGGTAAACGGTCACCTGTCAAAACCGTTCGACATCACGCGTTCGGTCCGTCAGGGATGTCCCCTGTCGGCGCTTCTGTATGTATTGACGCTCGAGCCACTACTGAGGAAGCTGGCGACACTGAGGGGTATCCCACGAGAGCTGGGTTGCGGGACGAGCGTGTCTGCATATGCGGACGATGTCACCGTCATAGTGTCGAGCGAAAAGCACGTCAAGATGCTAGGCGAGACACTTAAAGAATATACGAAACGGTGACAGGAGCAAAAATTAACCCGGAAAAGTCAGTGGGTTTGTTACTCGGCACCTGGAGAAGCAAGCCCATACCGTCCAACAGTGACTCCGTAGTGGGACGCTGGACGGACGGACCGGTTAAACTGCTCGGGGTCTGGTTCAGTCCGGACCTCCAAATGGATAAGAACTGGGACGAGATCACCAGTAGAGTGATCAAACTCAGCCAAACATGGGCTGAGAGAAAGTTATCTCTAAAAGGCCGGGCGGAGGTGGCTAATGTGTATATCGCATCAGTCATCGATTACTGCCTGACCGTCGTGCCTTGTCCCGATGCCACCATCACGAAACTAGAACGCATACTTTTCCGCTTTCTGTGGAAGGGTGGCGTTCCGATGGTGAGGCGATCCATTTGCTGTCAACAACCGTTACGTGGAGGACTGGGGATGCCGTGGTTAATGATGCGCAGACATGCGCTGAGACTGCGGCATCTCTGGAACTTCATTGACGACGGTGAACAGGTGTGGGCGCCGTTTGTGAGGCACGCCTTCCCGCAGCTCGTCTCACTCACCGAACTGCAAACATGGATCAGGAAGAGACCGAAACTGGGCGATTGGCACCGCGAGTGTCGCCAAGCTCTACAACAGCTCTGCCGTCCGGGATCAAACTTGTGCAACTTCCAAACGACCAATGCGTTCTATAGAGGACTAGTGGAGGGGAGGTCTGACGACACTCTCGGGGCAAACCTGGGGGTCGACGAGAAATTCCTAACCCGCCTTTTCAAGACGACGTTCGGGCCGGGGCCTATGGATAATTTCCAGAGATACCTGGCTTGGCAATGCTATCGAGACGCACTACCAGTTCGAGAGAAGATCTACAGACACGGTTCGAAAACCACCGGACCGACCTGCCCGAGATGCGGTCAGAGCGACGAAACCGTTCTGCACGCACTCGTGCAGTGTCCAGATATTTCAGAGCTGTGGACCTTCGTCGAACGGCTGTTGTCGCGTATGGGACGAGCCCACTTATCAGCCGAGTCTATCGTGAATATTGTTCCGCCACCTTCCTTTAAACGGGAAGGAAAAACGGTTTTTGTAACACTGATAGCTATGGCAAAAGAATGCGTGTGGTGGACGCGTTTGAAAGGTCTACAAACAAATACTTTCCTCTCTGGTCAGTCCCTCGTCAACTTTTTCAAGTACCACTTGAAAAGGAGGATGAGGATAGAGAGGAAAGTGTTGTCGAATGAAAGTTTCAATAAAAAATGGGTAAATGTGGCAAGAATGGTAAGAATGAAAGACGACACCATTTTAAGCATAGACTTGTAACAAAAAGAGACAAAAAGAGAGAAGGTACTTACTTTCATGTACCTTTAAAAAAAAAGCCTGAGGTGACCGTGGTCTTTTCCGTAGGCTTTTCTCTCCACGGATAAACCTAATCTGTTTTTTTCTTCCCGCGATCCCTTTTGATCGAAATTACCCCCCCCCCCAAGAAAAGCTCTACCTTGTAATTTGTCCATTTTCTGTATTTAGCCCTGTGTGGCTATAATAAAAAGATATCTGTCTATCTATCTATCTATCTATCTATCTATCTATCTATCTATCTATCTATCTATCTATCTATCTATCTATATCTATCTATCTATCTATCTATCTATCTATCTATCTATATATATATATATATATATATATATATATGGGAGAATATACAAATAATAACAACAGACGAGGACAGGTGGTGTAAATAACAAAAGTATATATTAGTATGACGCTCGGGAATAAGGAAAGTCTTTGACGTTTCGAGCTACGCTCTTCAACAGAAAGAATACGGAGACAAGGAGAAAAACACGGAGAAAAAAAATTGAATAGTGTTCAGTCATATATATATATATATATATGTAGCTATGGTATATTCCATTAAGAACGTAGTAGAGTACAGTATAAAGCTCGTCCACCTTCAGATTTCACCCTGATTTCAGCAACAGAAGCTTTCGGTTGGTTAAAAGATTACATAACTTTAAATGCTTATAGTTGTGATTTCGAGAGGAATGAATGTGATTTTCGTCAACAACATACAACAGTAAATAAGTGTAGAAAATCCAAAAGCAACCAGGTAAAAACTGAAATACTACAAGTGGTTAGAAGAAATTTAGCAAGATCTAACTTTCAAAGTAGCTGGTAACAATCTTACTGTAAATATTTGAGACATCTATTTTTAATGTGCCTGTGTGTGAGTATACATATATGTACTGTGTGTGTGTGTCTGTATGTGCATGTGTGCGCATGTATGTGGGTGGGTGGGTGGGTTTCGAAGCTTTTTAAAAAAAGCAGGTAACTGCAAATCTTCGACTTGTTGTCTCTTTAGGGTTCCAGCTGATCCGATCAACGGAACAGCCTGCTTGTGAAATTAATATGCAAGTGGCTGAGCACTCCACAGACACGTGTACCCTTAACGTAGTTCTCGGGGATATTCAGCGTGACACAGTGTGACAAGGCTGGCCCTTTGAAATACAGGTACGGTAGAAACAAGAAGAAAGAGTGAGAGAAAGTTGTGGTGAAAGAGTATAGCAGGGTTTGCCACCACCCCCTGCCGGAGCCTCGTGGAGCTTTAGGTGTTTTCGCTCAATAAACACTCACAACGCCCGGTCTGGAAATCGAAACCGCGATCCTATGACCGCGAGTCCGCTGCCCTAACCACTGGGCCATTGCGCCTCCAAAAGATCTTCGACTATATCAAGGAATTTGTTCTGAAAACTTCTGTGTGTGCGTATGTATGTGCGTGTTTATATGTGTGCGTGTGTGTATATGTTTTTTTTTATTATGTGTGCTAAAGAAAAAGAAAAAGAGAAGACAAAGCGAATTCGTTCAGAATCAATATTATTAGTTTGATGTTCAGGGAAAAGGAAAAAGTTAATTGCTATAGCGTTTCGAATATTACCTTCCTCTGTTAATGAAATGAGAAGAGAAAAGACAAGAAATACTGGAAAAAGAAGAAAAAACGAAGAAACAAAATAAAAGTGCAATCCCGGTGAAAAAATGCTTAGCCGTTGTTCGCCGTTGACTGAGAAAGCCTCTGTTGCTGAAATTAGGGAAGTCGCAACTTTTTGATACCATGTAGATTAGCACACACAACGAAAAAGAAAGCTTTACGTGATGTCTCAACCTGTAAGAAATAACAGCCAAATCTTCCTTCACCTGCACCACAACGTCTAAAAAAAAAACAAAAAGAGTAGCTCATTAGATGATGTAGTTGGAGGCAGACAGCTTCTGAAATTATATGAAATTGACTTGAATGGCGTTGATTACAGATCTACTTGATTAAAAATTAGTTCTTTCATTCATAGCTATGATAGCAATGCATAGTAATATGGCTCTAAATTCACAGCGAACACTAAATATATTAATACTTATATGCAATCATAAAGACATTGTTTGAATCAAGGGCTGAGATACCCTTATTTATAACGCTAAGATGCCTGCAAATAAATAATGAGCAAGTACGTAGTGGGTGAGAGGGCAGAACTTGTAGTATTAAGTACCATAAATATGTGTGTGTATTTGTGTGCGAGCGAGAGAGAGAGAGAGAGAGAGAGAAAGATAGAGAGAGAAGGAGAGAGTGCTTATGTTTACACCACTCTGTTTATAAGTGAAAAATCATTATCTTTCATTAAATTCATTTCAAAAGACAGGAGTAAAAAAACTTTGTTTTCTTTCATTGTATTTTATCATTATTATTTTTTTTTTTAAGATTACGTTTATGCATTTCTTTTACAAGATGTGAAATGTAGGTTGAAACAGATATTGTTATATTTGGGGATGGTCATCTTTTGCCAATTACACATACGCACTATTTATTTGATCTTCCTTTATTATTATTATTATTATTATTATTATTATTATTATTAGAGCTGGCAGAATCGTTAGCACACCGGGCAAAATGCTTAGCGGCATTTCGTCTATCTTTACATTCTGAGATCAAATTCCGCCGAGGTCGATTTGTCTTTCATCCTTTCGGGGTCGATAAACTAAGTGAGACACTGCAGTAATCGACTGATCTCCTCTCCCGGGGTTTCAAGCTTTGTGCCTTTGGTGAAAAGGATTATTGTTATTATTATTATTATTATTATTATTATTATTATTATTATTATTAGTTTGTCAGAGTTCTTTCGTCGCACATTTTGTGACCTCTTCAGCGGTTTTCTGCCCTACGTGTTTTCTCTTGTCTTTCCTATTCCATTATTCAAATATCATTTCGTGATTTCGGTAATAGATGTTTCTGATTGGATAAAATTGCATAACTTTAAATCCTGGTAACTTTTTAATCATGAATTTCTAGACTTTAGAAATGCAATTTTGGTCATAAGCATGCAACATTTACATCAAAATTACTTTTTTGAAAATATAGACGTAAAAATTTGAAATACTTCGAGAGGTTGGAAGAAGTTTATTTCCACTTCGGGTTCAGTCCCTAAACTGATCAATGATTTGTGAGTTAATTCGGTAAGTGGTAACTGCAAGGAACCCCGTAATATGTGCGCGCACGCGTATGTGTGAGTGAGTGTGTGTATGTTTGTGCATGCCTTTACCTCACCACCATCGCCACCACTTGACATCTGATGTTCGATGTTGGCTGCTTTACGTCCCCATAATCTAGTGGTTCGACAGCAGAGACTGATAGAATAAGTATCAGACTTTAAAAAAGTCCTGGGTCAATTCGTTCGACTAAACGCTTCAAGATAGTGCCCCACAATGGCCATAATCCAATGACTAAAGAAAGTAATAAATAAAATAAGAGAAAAATGTATGTGTATCTATATTTTATATTCTATATACGCTTCCTTAACAATCTCTAATGATCACACACTAAATCATGTATGGATGCTGGTCTTTAATTTTCTCCGTTTTTCCTTGTTTTTATTTTTTATTTTTATATCCTTCATTTTCTTCTTCATTCTTAACCTACACAAATGGTATTTTTTAACACATGACACTTCTATCGCACACCACACTGTTTAAATATTCCGAAATCTCAAAAAAAAAAAAAAATGAATTCAGATATGCATACATGTATCCACACACATACACATACACACTCATACGCACTGCAGATCATAGATCATTGTCCACATCCAGTCAGAGCCACCACCTTCCATTCGCCTTTCCCAACGTCTCAACGCCACTTACATTTATTTGATTCCTGCTATGAATTTATATATGTATTACTCTACCTCCCTTTCTCCAATCGCTCTCTTTCCTCCTGTACCTCATCCTACCTTATTGTTCATTCTCAGCGGTGCCTTCGATACCATCAAATATCTTCTTTCTAAATTGTTTTCTTGCTTTCTATTCTCCTGCCTTTTCAGTTTTATTGTTTCTCGTTCCTTCCTCTTTTTTACTACTTTTACAATCAGGGCCCTTTGTTTTGTTTTTCCTTTTACTTTTTCTTCATTTTCTAATGTTTTATTTCAAATATTTTTCATGCACTTTTATATGTGCTGCTTTTTTTACATGTATATCTTTACTTTTTAATGGATACATTCTTAGCTGTGTGCATAGTTACATGTAATTCACACGGATATATATGTGATTATACTTATGTTTGTATGGACGTATGTCTATGTATGTCTTTGACTGTGTCAATATGTCTGCGTCAACTGTGTGTTGTAGAGAGGCAACTGGATGCTGTCCCCTTGAAAAGCCTACAATTTAATGAAGATTTTAAGGCCGATTTTTATAGATTATGATATCAAAAACTTTTGAAATTGCATCAGTTGCATCAATTGGTCTATACTTCTGATATCCGCTTGACAATATTGACCAAGGTTACCGTGGCCTTTTCCGTAGGCTTTTCTTTCCACGGCTAAACCTAAACTGTCCTCCCCTTTTTACACGAGAACATTACTGTGATACACGATCCCTATTGATCGTTATTTGTTTTTTTTTCTCGATCCTTTTTGATCGAACTCCCCCCTTTTTTCCTTCCTACGATCCCTTTTGATCGACACCCCCCTACTTTTTTCCCTTCCCCCTCCCAAAAAGAAAAGCTCTACATTGTATTTGTCCCATCTTTGTTGAGCCCTGTGTGACTAATAAAAGAAATGTATCTATCTATCTATCTATCTATCTATCTATCTATCTATCTATCTATCTATCTATGTATCTATCTGTCTGTCTGTCTGTCTGTCTGTCTGTTTGT